>NW_006916523.1:304816-380151 GCF_000464535.1 Endocarpon pusillum Z07020
AGTACTAAAGCTTCAAGTTGTGCAAGGCCAGGATCAAGCTCATTAAGATGAGGTTACTACTCCCCAAACCTAGTTCCGGAAACATCACAACTGCCCTATACGCACCCATCGAACTCCATGCCAGCCAATTTGCCTAGAGTACGATGCACACTCCTGTACAGAAGAACAACGGAGAGAACGATCCTTAAGGAACGCCCAAGCGGCGCCTCAAAATCTGAGAAGATCCTCACCAGTTACCCCTGCTTAAACAAACCAGCAAAGCACATCCAGATCATTATGAAGCATAATTCACGAAAAGCGTGAGCTTCGTATTCCTTTGCAATGCAACATCCAAGTCAGTATCATTGTTGAGATTCACCCTGCTGTTGCTAGGTTCATCCTTATATTGGATGACGAGTTCCTCCGACACCTTAAGCCGATCTCTGAGTTTGTCTTTTAGCTGCAGATAGGTGATATCGGAGGGGACTCTGATGACGATCAGTTCTTCTTGAAACATGACTTTGACCTTCATCGCACCACCTGAGGTGGGTGCAGCACTCGACGTCACTGATGCCTGGGTTAACGAGCTTGGCTGTCGATTCATGGGCTGTAGGAAGCCGGGATTGGCTGAAGCAGCCGGACTGCCGGATAGAGAAGGTTGGCCTCTTTGATGAGCAGGACGCGTCGAAGGAGGTGGCATCCCGCCATAAGCACTGCCGTTCATGGCACCATTCGAGGACTGGCGGGAAGCTGACTGCGAAGGGTCGTTAAGTGTGGAGTGTTGCGATGCCCCAGAAAGTCGGTAGTCTTCGCCAACAGCATTAGGATCGATCTCGAAATCATTCGGTCTTGGTGCAAATAATGCGCGGACAAGTTGGCACCTTGAGATATGGGGTGGCATGGAGAGAATCTTGCGAATATACTCATCCAGGTTCTGCCTTCTGCCATTGGAGATTGCATCCGTCACATGGGCAACAGGTCCTGGCATGAATGGAAGAGTGCGTGGCGAGCCTCTGTTCCCCGCCTCCTCTGGAAACTCTTTAAGGAGCGCAATTTGGAAGTCATAGAAATCTGCATAGTAACGTGAAAGCTCCCAATGTCTACCATCCTCCATCTGACATTCGATGATGTACCAATACATGTCGTTGTCGAAACAATATCTGGGCAACGAAGCCGAGACTGGGGCAAGGAGGTTTTGCTGTTGTGACTGTCTAAAATACTGGCCCGGTGGTCCAGACCTGCTTGATGATTTTTGATGTGAGCCCTGTCCGAGTGGGCATTGAGGTTAGCTGGAGATTAATTTCCGTATTCGTGCGTGTGGATGACTTACATATCCATTTGATGGCTGGTTGTGATAGGGTGTTCCTGCACTTCCTAGACTCATTCTGCCCATATCTGAAGTCATCTGCTGCTGTGCATCGAATTTGCCCAAGCTTATACTGCTGTTCTTGTAATCTGCTGCCATCTTCTTCCACTCTTCCACCTTCGGTACTCCGGCTCTTTGAATTGCTTCATTAGGATCTGCAACAGGCTTTCCCGTAGCAATATCCTGGATTTCGATGAACGATACTGGAATAAGACCAGGGCCTCCCAATCGTCTAATCGGTTTCGCGACAAACCATTCTGGATTTGATTGTGCAATCACTATGATATATTCGCCGGCTTTTGCTTCCAGCTCGTCAGGTCGTTCTGCATCAAAGTCATACAGCACTATCCCATACACCATGGCACCAGAACTCTTCCCAACCGATGTGGACGAACGGGCATTGGCCGCGCTTCGCGTTGTGTTAGTAGTTGAGTCTGGTCTGTTTTGCCCCGCACCTCGGTCAGAGAACCCTGAGTCATGACTCTCTTGTTTGGCACCCACTGACTGTATGGATCCTCCACTCTGTCGCTCGGTCTTGCCGATCACTTCAAAGAACGCGACAGGTACCAGTCCTCGAGCGGTGGGTATCAACGGGTTGCAGGCCTCGTACCAGTCGGGATCGTCTTCGCGACTGATAACATGGAAAAAATCACCCTTGTGGAAGGAGAGCTCCTGTGTTTCCGTCGACTGTGGTTCATAGTCATACAGAGCTTTGATGACCTATAAATACCGAATCAGTGAATGTGTGTATACGTAAGATTATGTGAATGCGCCTGACTCTCTTTGGTGGCACAATGGCCGTCGCGCTTTTTGGTGTGATAGATATGTGTTGAGAACCCCCTTTACCGTCTTTTTCTCCCTTCAGTGACCGGCGTATAGCCTAAAGGGTTCGTATGTTAGGCATTTCATAAGAACAGAGGAGTCATATGAGACTCACCTTCATGCTGGTCTGTGATCGGCGTCACTCACGCCTCTGATGAAGGGCAACAGCTCATTCAAGCAGCGCACAGGTTGCTGGTAGATGACCGCAATGTACGGCAGTGACTGATTCGTGCGGACCAAGTTTCGCAAAGCTGAAGATGTGGTGGTGTGCGCTAGGCTGGTCCTTCAACCAGAGTACAAGAGATGATGGCGCCTCTGGGCAAATAAGCAGTGCTCAGGGTTGCCAGAAGAGGAACAATGGATTAAGCTAGTAAGGTGGCTACGTGATGATCACCACTCGATGCTGGACATTATCGATAGCTCAACGACGTTTATCTGACCAGCGACCATATAGACTAGTGATAAATGCAACATTAAATTCTGGCTATGCAGCAGGGATATTCCTGGGTCGAAATACTAGTGATGGGGCTGCAAATGAAATCCCAGTGTTGCGGATCCCAAACATATTGTGGTGGGGTCCCTAGGTTGGTGAGTGTACGAAGGCCTAGAGGCCACCAATTTATGGCTGTAGCACCATTTAGCTACCGTAAGGAAGAAGTCTCTCTTTCCAATTCCTGCTGCAGCCTCAGTCAAGTTGTTTTGGCCTACTGTGATGGAACAGCCACAGCCATAGCCTGCGTGCTGGTAGTATGATGAGATTGGTTGCAGGCGGAGTCTGAACGGGCCAGCCATACAGCAACTTCAGGAGTAAGCATGCCATCAAGTCAATCACTGTACAGGTCCACCATTTGACAGTATTGTTCTTGGGACACCACTACTCACGTACTAATTGCAAGACAGAGATTCATGATCTTTTGTCATTGCCCCAGTGCCCATTAAGCTAACTCTGCTGCGACACCATCATGTGTGATTGCGGGAATGGACCTTTTGCACGAACCAAATGCTACACCATAAGACTAAACAGCCCAGACTTTATCATTTTTGGTATCAGAGTGTGCCACCAGATACATATTTGGTAAGTCCGACGTCCTGGGTGAAATGATGCATGAAGTAGCCCAAGTGACTTAAGATGCAGATGAGATATTGAATTGAAGTATTCCATTCCTTAGCCCTGCTACGTAATTGGCAGATGAACGAAATCCATTGGCCTGTTCTTCTTCCATGAGAAAAAATAATCTGGTTCAGACGAGCCACGCTATGCACATGAAACGACCAGCCGTGCAATCTGCACACAGTAGAAAAAATAACCTGACGGAGACGCAGGCAGTGGGATAGAATTCGTAGTCCATCTCTGGAGCACAATAAGGATCGACCGATCGACTGCCAGGACCATTGCGTTGAGCTCGCAACAAGGGTAGCCTAATAGCCAGAGACCAGCGCATAGAGAGACCAGGAGGTGTATACCCAAACCAACCAGCTAAAGGTAAAACATCATATCTGGCCTTTGAGATCGATAAGCTTGAAGGCACCACGTTTGGCTGCTTCGAAGACTTGACCAGCTTTTCCGGTAAGAAGCCTGACGCCATCATCACGTTCCTGAAGTAGGTCTTCAGAAGCATGCTCGAGGATGAATCGAGCACTATCCTCATCGGACTCGAAGCCGAGCTCTTCTGTAATGTAGCGGATTTTCACATCCGGCTTGTAACTGTCTCCATGTTAATATCGAGCAGAAGGCAGAAGAATGTGGTCGTCTTACGCTTTGCAAATGCTGGCAAGAGCAGCTAGGCGCTCGCGTGCTACAAACATGTCCATCAGATAGGCACCCATATTAGGTGTTTCAAGGAAAAGTTGGAAAAATCGATGATAATTGCCAAGGGCAAGTGCTGATCGCACATCAAGAGCATGCTTCACCGCTCTGTCCGCTTTATCTGTTAGGGTTAATTCAGAGAGAACGTCATTCATATCGGTCCTGTTGCACGTGTGTATAAAATACAAGATTCGGTAAGCTTTGAACTCCATGGGGTGCCCACCAAGATTCTGCTTGTACAAAGCCCGCAGCTGGGTTTGACATTGATTATACTCACCAAGATCCCCCTTCTCCAAGGCGATGCGGGCATGAATCTCGTAGACATTGACAGTGAACTCGTTCTTGATGTGTTGAACGGTCAGATCCTGGCGCAGAGATTTGAATTGGTCGCAGATGTAGGTGTAGTTGGCTTCCTGCTTCCATTTTCGTTTCAAAAGTTCCAGAGTTTTCTGGAGAACAGGAAGAGGCCGCACAGTATCCGGATTCGGAGCTGATGTAAGTCGGAAGTAGTTCTTTTCCAGTTTCTGTGACCGTCCGATAACGGGACCAGTATCCTCGGTCGCAGAAGGGGTGTTGGCATTGGATGAGTTGTCATTGAATGGAGAACGAAAACCAAGTTGAGAATTATCGAATCTCTTTCGTCGATGCTCCAGATTTGCGTTAGACTTACTAGCGTTTTTGGCATGACTGTCCAGTCGTTGGCGTTTGTCCGGTGGGATAGGCGCAAAGGAAATACGGTCCTCGAATCCATTCTTTGTAGGGGATTGTCGCCAAGCGGGTTGGTCACCTTGGCCATTATCCCTCTCTGTAAGCTCAGAAGACTTCCTCTTTCTTAACGTGTCGGGTTTGGAATTTAACAATGGGTCAGGAAAAAACGGAGGTGGGGGTGACGGTGACGGCCTTGAGAATGCTACGGAAGATGGGGTAAGAAGGGAACGGGTACGCTCTTCCTGCAGCATTTGCTGAGGCAAAGGGAGATCGGCCCAGTTGACACTGTGAAGGTTATTGCTCTCGGCAGCTTGGGTGATAACGCTTTTTAATTTTGCCTCCATATCCTCCCTCGATATGCCCTTGATCATATTTTCAGGAACGAAGCATCGCTGCACATACTGTCGCACCGCAGGAGGCCAGTCCACCTTCTTTTTCGGGGGATTTGAACTTTGCATATCTGGTGTATGTGCTGCTTGGTACGGTGCTGAGGAGTGAGCTGGTCGGCTTACAGGGGCTGCTTGGTTTAGACTTCGGCGCGCAACCACTGGAACGAAAGCACTAGAATCTGTATTTTCGTTAGTCTGGTGGCTGATGAAGTTTGAAACAAAAGTGTCTAAAGGTTGTACACATACCAGTGATAGTCGAAGACCCAGCGCTACGCCAGGGTGGAGCGGATGTATACATGTTGGTTGCGGTCAGCTTGCACAGTGAGAGATGACTGAGTAGAAACAAGAAGCAGCGGACAACGTGGCGTGGAAGTTTGATAAGGAAGAATTTAGAGACGGCACTTGTCCTAAGTCGCCCTAATGAAAGACGGAATATGGTGATTGCGAAGTCGTTGAGAGGAGGTGTGTCTGGTCGAATTCTAAGACGTAGTATATTCGTGCCAAGCCAACGCCACGTCTTTGGAATCGCCTCAAACCGGATCAGATTTCAATGTTGCGGTGATGTAAACCACCGCAGTCCAAGGCAGCCAAACAGATCGTCAACCGATACCTTTAATCAGCACTCCGTATACGATTACTGCGTCGATGTCGCGATATCTCTTCAGTCGGCCAGATCAGTAAGAGTGCTTTGTGAATAAAGATGATTGGCGTAGTGGGCCGCGTCACTCGCTGGACGAATGTTTTTCAAGCAGATCGATCTGACCACCGCTCTGCGCCCTTCCCTGATATCTGGTGAAGAACTACTTTTCGTACAAGATGGTGTGGGGCTTTACGAAGGGTATGAATCAATTGGGAGTAGGATCGTATGACTCTTCTGGGGCTGACCGGGTTTGCAAGGAAATACAAGATTCCTGACTGCCAGCAAGGTTATGCGTATCTCACCTCATTACGTGTATACTACGTCGACGAGAAGGAGCCTCGAAAGAATTCAGTTGCTTTTGACCTTCGAGAGGTTGAGAAAACAGACTATCAAGTACGTATATCTTCGATAGAAACTCCTGTGCTCAACATCCAGCTCAGGCAGGTTTTTTGAAATCTTCCCCGAAAATCACATTCCATCCGAAGCTCCCTAGAGATGGCCATCAGTCGGTGCGACTAGCTGATGGCAGGATTGCCGTCGAAGAGGGTTCTTCCTCATTCCCCGGTTCCAGAGCAAACAGTCCCCGTCGTTACTCAAGCCTCTCGTCACCTCTACCACCTTCTAATGCAACCTGGATATGCCCAATTTGCTCTTTCTCCAACCCAGTGCCCTCGAATTTCGATCCCAGTAATGCCAATGCTTCCATTCCTCTGCCACCATGTCTGGCTTGTGGTATCAAGCCACCGTTAGCAGTAGTACTAAAAGCTGCTGTTGCCGCGGCGTCAAAGAGAATTCTACCCCAACACCCTGATGAGGAATTTTCCGGCAACGCGAATTCTACGATCGACGATCCGGTGCAGACCGAGACTACCATCACCTGCCCTCGGTGCACGTTTCACAATCATGTATCACTTCCAGCGTGTGAGATTTGTGGGGCTCCGCTGAGGAGCGAGCAACAGCATTATCCTATGGCCAATGGCGGTAGTAAACCGCGACGAGCAGAATCACCCGGACCACAGTTGGCAGAGTTGAACCTTGATGATAACGCAGAACTCGCCAGCGTCAAGATCTCGTTCCGTGCTGGTGGAGACAAGACCTTCTACGACAGGCTTAAAGGTGCTATGACTCAGCGGAAATGGCTTCTGCAATCCGCACCATCTATACCGAGCCCGTTATCGCCATCGACGACAGGAGACCTTGACAATGAGACGGGCTTGGCCCGCACACCCATCACACGGCCTGCCTCTACTCCAGTAGGTATCGCTGGGCTGGAGCGACGTGGTTTGGAAATGCGCAAGAACAATGAGGTTGTCATAGGCACGGCGTTCGAGGATCTCGAGGCACTGATGGCCTCCGCAAAGGACATCGTTGCACTGGCAGAAAAATTTGCGATTGATTCGGGCCGGAACGCGGCCGAAACCAGCTCGGTTTTCTCCGAGTCCGCAGCTGCCTTAGGCATGGTGACAACCAAAGACAAACTAAACTCGGGCTCAGATAACCTATATCTCTCAGAACTTTCTCGCAACCTGGCTGAGTATCTGACAGATGATCGTACAGGCGTCCTGCGTGCTGAGGGTGGAGTCATGAGTCTTGTAGATTTATGGGCAGTCTTTAATCGCAGCAGAAATGGGGTGGAACTCGTAAGTCCGTTGGATTTCCACAAAGCCGCTGATCTGTGGGGAAGATTGAACTTGCCTGTTCGCCTCCGACGATTCAAGAGTGGATTATTGGTCGTGCAACGGTCGGACTGGAACGACGACAAGACCGTTCAGCAATTCAAAACCTGGCTTGGACAGCTCCAGCAGATAGCACCAGCTGAAGAAGTTCACTGGGAGTGGTCTCTATTCGGGCGTGGCGTTAGTGCACAAGAGACTGCACAACGGTTTGGTTGGAGTGTAGGAGTTGCAATTGAGGAGTTAGAGATGGCCGAGGACAAGGGTGTACTTTGTCGCGAAGAGGGTATAGAAGGTCTTAAATTCTGGAGCAATTTCTTAGTAGAAGTCGGCTCAGATGCTGAATGACATCTATACTTTTAGTATCTGCAACCCACGACCTTTTTCCTACCGTTACAGTATACATTCTAAAGGGGCTTCGGGCCGGCGCTCAGGGGGGGTGAAGATTACTGTAGTCAAATGGTCTGTCCGGGCTGCCGTAAAATTTATTTTGAAAGCTGTTGAGCTAACGTGGAGTTCAAGGCGCAAAGAGCATTGCAATATGTCTCCCTGCGAGAATGTCTTTCCACCTTAAACCCAGTCTTTCCTTGACTTTCTTCACCAGTTATGGCGAAGCTCGGACGCGGTGGCTTTCTGGCCATCGCGGTCATCTTTCACCTCGTATACCTCTTTTCCATTTTCGACATCTACTTCGTCAGTCCGGTAGTGAGTGGCATGCGAGCTTACAAGGTTGAACGCAGCCAGGGAACACAGGCGCCAGCGAAAAGACTCGTTTTGTTCGTTGGAGATGGCCTTCGTGCAGACAAAGCCTTCCAATCATTCCCAGACCCATCACCTGCTGGGTTGGACACCGACTCTACTCCCAAACCCCTGGCTCCATTCCTTCGTTCTCGAGTCCTATCACACGGCACTTTCGGTGTTTCACATACCCGTGTGCCAACTGAGTCGCGTCCTGGACATGTTGCGCTTATTGCCGGATTGTACGAAGACGTCTCAGCTGTGACAACAGGATGGAAGTTGAACCCTGTCAATTTTGATAGCGTCTTCAACAGGAGCAGTCATACGTGGAGCTGGGGTAGCCCAGACATACTGCCAATGTTTAAAGAGGGTGCGGTGCCGGGTCGCATAGATGCTGATATGTATGGAGAGGAGGCAGAGGACTATACCCAAGACGCGACGCAACTAGACACATGGGTCTTTGAAAAGGTCAAGAGTCTGTTCGCGTCTGCCAAACTCAACTCGACTCTAGACTCTGCGCTCAGGGAAGAGAAGACGGTCTTCTTTCTGCACCTGCTAGGTCTTGATACCACAGGTCACTCATACCGGCCCTACTCCAAAGAGTATCTTCATAATATCAAGGTGGTGGACCAGGGAGTGAAAGAGATTACCGAATTGATAGAAGAATTTTACAGCGACGGAAAGACGGCTTTTGTATTCACTGCAGATCATGGCATGAGTGATTGGGGGAGTCATGGCGACGGGCATCCCGATAACACCAGGACACCTCTTATTGCTTGGGGTTCAGGCGTTGCCCGACCGAAGAAGTGGGAAAGTGGCAAGGCACAGGGTCATGAAGATGGCTTCTCAGCTGACTGGGGCCTCGATCTTGTCCAGCGCCATGATGTTGCTCAGGCTGATGTTGCAGCTCTCATGTCGTACCTTATAGGTCTTGAGTTTCCGGTCAACTCGGTTGGCGAGCTGCCACTCACTTATCTCGCGGGGGACATAGAGGAGAAAGCTGAAGCTGCGTTGGCGAATGCTCAAGCAGTTCTCGAGATGTATCGCGTCAAAGAATTGCATAAGCAAGCAACAGCCTTTCATTACCAGCCATATAGTGCATTCAGTACAGAAGAAGATTCTATCTACAACAGAACTCGAGCAATCCGATCGATGATTGATTCTGGACAGTTTGAAGAAGCCATACGCCAATCTTCGGAAGTGTTGCAGCATGCACTTCAAGGCCTTCGGTATTTGCAGACCTACAATTGGCTATTTCTCAGAGCACTGGTCACTCTAGGCTACCTCGGATGGATCGTATATGCTCTCACAACCGTCATTGATCTACATGTCCTGCACAGTACATCACATACAAAGCGGACTTCTGTCAGCAATTCTGCATTCACATCCCTTCTCATTATTCTTTACTCCAGTTTGTTTCTACAAAAGTCCCCATGGACGTACTATGCGTACGGCGTCTTTCCCGTCTACTTCTGGGAAGAAGTTTTTGCAAGACGCTCAGCATTGACGGCAGGGTGTAAAACAATCTTTAGACATATTAGCGGGTTTAGAGGTCAGGCACTGTTTGCCTTTCAGTCTGTGGCTTTTGTTGCCATTCTTGAAGCCCTTGTATGGCCCTTTCCCCTTGCTAGATTGCTCGAGCTGACCCAAGCCCCAGGTACAATCATATTTTCACCGTATAATTTTCACGGTCTGTTATATTCTTGGGGCCATATGGCCAGTCTTCTACGGCACGCAGTTCTTCAAAGAGAACAAATTGCTTGTCATATCTTGGATGGTCAACTGTCTCATGCTCAGCACATTTACTGTCCTGCCAGTTGTGAAGGTTGAAAGTTCAGCTACCATATCGGCAGGTGGCATTCTCATGGCAGGAACAGGTATCTTGTACATGCTCTTCGAACGCAGCATCATATCCGTGTCTCTGGCTCGTGGGGGCACGACAGCATCCCATGATCTTGTTTCACGTTCAGTCATGGGCATCCAAGTCGGACTTATCCTACTTGCAATCATCGTCACACGCTCCAGCATCGCTTCTCTCCAAGCCAAGAAGGGTCTTCCCCTGGGCAATCAGATTGTCGGATGGTTCACACTGATAGCCTCTTTCGGCCTTCCTTTTGTCCACAGGTTCCGTCCAAACAAGCACTACCTCCACCGCCTGGTTGTCATCTTCCTCACATTCTCGCCCTCCTTCGTGATCCTCACCATCTCATACGAAGGACTCTTCTATTTCGCCTTCTGCACCACCCTGATCACCTGGATTCGCCTCGAAAATCGTATCTACGCCTTCTCCAACCCGAAACCCAGCTCCCCAACGACAAGCACCAACCGAACCACCACAACCGACGCCCTCTCCACCAAGACCCTCCCACAATACCGGCCCCTAACCCTCTCCGACCTGCGCATCTCGCTCTTTTTCTTCTACCTCCTCCAATCCGCCTTCTTCTCCACCGGCAACATCGCGTCCATCTCCTCCTTCAGCCTCGATGCCGTGTACCGGCTCATCCCGATCTTCGACCCCTTCTCCCAGGGCGCGCTCCTCCTCCTCAAGATCCTGATCCCCTTCGCCGTCCTCTCCGCCAACCTCGGCATCCTCAATCTCCGCCTGGGCCTCGAGCCGTCAGCGCTGTTCATGCTCGTCATGGCCGTCAGCGACGTCATGACGCTGAATTTCTTCTGGATGGTCCGCGACGAGGGCTCCTGGCTGGATATCGGCACCAGTATCAGCCATTTCGTCATTGGCAGTTTGCTGAATGTTTTTGTGGCCGGGTTGGAGGGCTTGAGTGGCTGGGTCATTGGCGGCACCGAGGAGAGGAGTGAGGGTCGTGAGGTTGATGCGCTCAGTATGGAGAAAGGAGTGGGACATACGGCGCATACGGCTCCTGCTGAAATAATGGCAGCTGGGGCAGTCGCTGCTAATGGCTCGCCTTCTTGATGCGAGCAGTTGCCCACCTGTACTCTACGTAGCACGGCGTATGGCAGTTTTCACTGATCTCAGTATGTGGTGATCTCTACTAAAGTTGTGGCTCCTTTCATTCTTGTGGCTATCTAAACGACTGCACCCATTATGCCAAAAAATGAGCCCTTTGCACACGCCGTACACCGGACCTCTGCTCCCTCCGAAGGAGTGAATCTCGTTTCCCCGGAAGCCCGAGACTACAGCTTGAGGCTATAGCTTCGAGCCCAAAGTACTAACTATTTCTCTACTCCTCCGCCAGCGTCTGACCCTCCCTCAGCCCCTCCACGACCAGTTCCTCTCCCATCGCCCTCCTGTAAATATCCTTGACATCATCCGTCGTCGTCTCAAAATGGCTCGTCGCGTCATAACTCTTCGATATGTAGATCTTATCTCTGGCACCACTTTCCAGCGGCTCATAGAGCGGGATTGGTGGGCCCATGAACTTCTCTTCTATCTTTCCTAATCTCTCCAGGCCGGGCTGTAGCTCGAGATGATGATTGGCCGAAGTTTCGGCGATGGTGGATACGATAGCGATGTAGTAGCCCTTGGGACAGACGTTGTGAGCAGAGGAGACCATGGCGATGTAGACGTCGTTTTGGCGGCCGATTTGAGATTGTGGGATGATGAGTTGGAGGGAGTCGGAGTTGTCGGTGCGATCGATGGGGTGTTTGAGGATGCAGATGGCCTTCAGGAGATGGCCGACTACTCGCACCTTGCCGGGGAAGTAGGATGGGTCGCCGAGGATCATCTTCGTCTTGGTGGTGAATTTCATGCCTTGATCGCCAGCGTCCTCGGAATCACTGCGATCTTTCATGGTGGCTTTGATGCCAGCGACTTTGAAACCATCATAGAGTATCTCGTCGATGGAGGTGTTGAGCATGTAGGTTCCGCCGTAGATGGCGGAAAGACGGGCGAAGCCTTGGGGTAGTTCGCCTAGGCCGTATAAAGGATAGATGTAGGGTGACTTGCCGTAACGAGCCATGGAGTTGGCGTAGAGTCGGATGCGAACGATGGCGTCTTTTGCCATTCCTTCTTGGTTGATATAGTCGTCTGTGGTGTAAAGAGCCATTGAGTGACCGATGAAATCTCGGGTTGTAGCTTCAAGGCCGAACTTGTCGTACACGTCTTTCATCGTACAGGTGTTGAGATCGAGTCCTGTGAGCAGTCAGCATGTTCTGGAACCAGGATCCATCAATGCCTACCATTGTGCGTGGCGGGATCGTCTTCTTTGAAAGCCCCAACCCATTCCAGGAACTTTTTTGCTCTTCTCTTTTCGAATAGTCCCATCAATGGCGATCTTAAAGCCTCCCCTGCGTCCGAAGGTACTTTGGCAACCGTGGCCCGCGCTCCATGTCCCTGTTGAACATAGCTTCCTGCTATTTGCTTGAACTCGAGATATCGTGTGACGTCAGTAGATACCAGAATGTTGGTCAATTCGCCATTGGACATGAGAAGTTTGGGCACGAGATCAACGTTCCAATCGTTCACTCGGCCATATTTCTTCCACGGTTCTTCTCCCTTTGAGTAGTTGCCATATCGTTTGAAAAGCTGCTCAAGGTGTAAGCACGAGAGAAAAGTATATCGCCAACCTAGTACTCACGTTCTCGATGTTGAGTGAGGCAGATTCTCTATCACAAAGTCAGGTACAAGGAGATACGGCAGAGAGTTGGGTTCACTCACCCGCCATAATGATCATTGCGGTCGATGTGTAAGACCTTCTTACCCTTGACACTGAGGACACTGTGTCTCTGTCAGTGATATCTGGCTAACGCCCTGCTGTAAGTTCGTACCCGGAAAGGACACATTCTGTCAGTCCTACGCATTATCGGTTATCGTCAGATGATTTGCCCGTGGTTGGTGAGAGTTAACCCACCAGTTCCAAGGACAACGACATCGTACTCGGGTGCGATCTCATCCATCTTCAGCCTGGAATACGAGAAGAGCGATTGAAAGAGGATGGGCACAAGGAGGAATTGTGCAAGGATGGGGCTTCACAGAGAAGTGGACATTTACTTATTTACAGTACAGAACACCCCGCAGCAATCGCCCGCACGTCACTCACAGGCCAGCCCCAAGAGTCATCCAACAAATCAACACCTGAGTTTTGGAATGCACCGGGAATGACTTGATATTGGTAAAGGTATTGCATGGTAAGCCAGGTTTGCCAAACAAGAAAATAGACATAACGCAGCTACAGTTGATGGCTCTCAAGCCATTCACTAACAAGTCCCTCTTGTTGGTTTTTCTGTCTTGAAGGGATGCCTGTGGCTCCTGATACAATTCTCTCCGCTTCACACCAAGGTTTCTTTCTGTTCATGCCTATCTCATGCTTGATGACAATAGAGTTGTTCTTACTGCCATTTTAAGCTTACATTGACAACGTAAGTTACAGGGGAAAGGCTTCGCTTCGAAGGTACTAGGATTGACCTGCTCCTCCCATCCGCGACTCACCCTCTCCTGGACTGAAGGCTCATCCACATGTCTTCTCCTGATAGAAAGAGACAGCGCATTGATGACCACAGCTTAAGGACATCTCACCCTGTTGCTGTAGAGATCCGCTCTCGACGTGCAGCTTTTCTAGCCTCACTGGACCGTGGCGTCTCTCCTCCTGCTGGCCGTGAATTGCCTCCACCAGCGACCACTGTAATTGAGAAAGCACCACAGACAGAACGGAAGACAGAGACGCCGCCAAAACCCCCAATATCTCCTCTGATAGGAAAGCTTAGGACACAGAGCGCTACCACCTCAAAATGCAGTATCATCCAGTCTCCTTTCAAGCTGACTCATATACGCGATCTGCCTGCAAATGCCAATATTGATACAATTAGCGTCAGAGACATTCTTGGAGATGTTATGCTGAAGGAGGTCTGGCTTTTCGATTTTCTGTATGATGTTGACTGGGTCATGTAAGTCCTAGACATCTAATCAAGCCATCACTTCTACGACGTATAGGACAGTATTTCCTGACATCCGGATAGGCAGCAATTCGATCCTGACATACAACATATTGTCTCCGTCGTTTTAGTACATGGCTCCTGGCGGAGAGAGGACCCGAACAAGATCCACATCGATGTTAGTTCAGCACACTCATGACAAACATAGTGACCGGCTACTACACGCAGGTAACTGATCAATCCCGTAACTTAGGAAGCTTGCAAGCGCTATTCGAATGTCAAAGCTGTGACCGCTTATATGCCAGAACCATTTGGTACCCACCACACTAAAGGTATGGTTCTCTTTAGGCGCGACGACCTTGCCCAAGTCATTGTACATACTGCCAACATGATAGAGCAGGACTGGCGCAATTTGTCGCAAGGGGTCTGGCTGAGTCCTTTGTTACCAAGGTTGGCAAGTCCTGTATCGAAGGAGACTTCGGGCGTGCTTCCGGCCATTGGTAGTGGGTCCAGGTTCAAACGAGATTTTATGGCATATCTTCAGCATTATCAACATCGTACGGCGAGCCTTGTTTCACAGCTTGAGCAGTATGATTTCTCCGCCATCAAAGCAGCTCTGGTGGCGCATGTACCTGCAAAGTTTGACGGTATAGAGACCGAGCCTTCAGTGCAGCTCTGGGGCTGGCCGGCTCTAAAGCGAACTCTTAAAAACATTTCTCCGGAGAAACTTCCAGAACAACATTCAAACATCCAGAGTCCTCCGCACATCGTATGCCAGGTCTCCAGCATTGCCAGTCTTCCCGAAAAGTGGATCCGTGACACACTGTTTGCTGCGCTGGCAAAGACTTCAACTGCAGTGGACATACCCACAAAGAACTCAAGAACTTTCAGTCAGGCTCGTCCAAGATATTCAATCATCTTCCCCACACCAAGCGAGATCAGAACCTGCCTCGACGGCTACGCCGCCGGCGCAAGCATCCATTGCAAGCTGCAGAACACCCAACAGCGAAAACAGTTCGAATTCATGAAACCGCACCTATGCCACTGGAACGCTGAGCATAGCCGCTCAGCTGTCACTTCAACTGGCACCTCACCATCCTCCAGGACGGGCAAAGCACTCCGCGGCCCAGCAGCACCCCACATTAAAACCTTCATCCGCTTCAGCGACAGCACAGCACAGAAGACGATTGATTGGGCGCTTCTGACATCAGCGAACCTCTCGACCCAGGCGTGGGGCACGGCTGCGCAAATAGGGAGCGGCGAAGTCAAGGTCTCGAGCTATGAACTCGGTGTGCTGGTTTGGCCTGATCTGTTCCTTGATAGTGATACCACCACTACCAGCGGCGAGGGGAAAGACAAGAGCAGGAGAAAGCGGAGGGCGACTATGGTGCCCACGTTCGGCTCGAATACGCCGAGTGATGCGCAGATTCGAGATGTGGTGACAGCATCTCCCACTCGGAGACTGGGAGGAAACAGGGAAGAGAGAACGGAGAAAGATAGCGATGATGAAGAGGCAGCAGCAGAAGACGACGAGCTCGTGATCGTCGCGCTGAGAATGCCCTACGACCTCCCACTCACACCCTACAGCCCAGACGACGAAGTATGGTCCGCCAAATCCTCTCACACCGAACCGGACAGCTTCGGAGGGGTGTGGAATGTTTGAGCCCGAGGGAATACTGCCACACGCTGAAATGTCCAGTCGGGCAGGAAATGGAGAAGCAGAAGCAGAAGCGGAAGCGGAACCAGAGGCAGAGGCAGAAAATTTTCGGAAATTCATGCCGCATCCCAAGCTGTTGAGCTAGCTAACCAGATATGTGGAAGCAAGCAAGCAAGCAATTCTTCTTTTCCCTCCTTCTGCTCATACCCGGTTGAGTGGTGCCCGGGAGCCCCGTCCACGAGCAAGTCCCATCCATATGGCCTCGAAATGACTCTATTCCTCTTCACCTTGAATCTTATCTACAAATTCACTGATACAGCATTCCACTACGTGGCTTAGCTGGTATCACTAAACTAACTTAGACTGATTATCGCGTGTGGATGGCCCAAGCGAGAGAAAAGAACATGTTATATGCGCAAGACAGGGGGAAAACAGAAACGCATGGCCAAGATTCACCGGATGGGCTCTGATCTTTGGCTGATTGCCAGCGCTGGCTGATCTATATTGTCTATCTCTGCTCTCTCTGCATCGAATCTAAAATATTGAAGACACAAATTGAAAAAGTCTTTGTGCTCTTTGCAACGTAAGTTCTCTAACAGCAAACAACAGACGAAGAAGAAAGGATAACTCCACACAACACAAGCGCCTTCAGCTCCGGGTATGCCCGCCTGGGAACGCCATAATCACCGGGAATATCTTTAATAATGAAAAAGAAAGATGCACCATCTCATACACAAACTCTCCCCAATGCTTTATACCACAGCAGTGGATGGTCTCGGCGTACTCTCCGCCCCTCCGGCCTCATATTTATCCCAGTCCTCCAATATCTTGGCGATTCTTGGTGAACTGGTCAACTTGTACACCTCTTCAAAGTACTCCTTACTCAACTCAAATGGCTTGGCCGTGACGTTCGGAATGTATTTGCCTACCAGCTTGCTGGGATCGATGCTGTTCTTGTTGATTTTCTTGAGCAAGAACGACCTAAAAGGTTTGACTCCGGAGCGTAAGAAGGTGCTGTGAAAGGGAACGTCGATGCCCTTGAGAGGAATAACAGCGAATCCGCGCTGGAGCTCAACCGGTTGAGGTTTTGCAGTTGTTTGCTTGGCGCATTCCTGGATGATCTTGACGAGGTGTGCTTTGACATCCTCTAGGGACATTTCCTGCATCAGGGCTTGAATGTCGATCTTTTGCATCTTGATGACATTTAGGACGTTGGTCATGCAATCGATGGCTCGAAGCTGAATGACTGGTTAGCAGCTGCGACTCTATAGTGAGTAGGGGATAGAACTTACATCTCCAGCAGTGACATATTGCATGTTTGCAACGTTGTAATTGACAATCTCCAGCAACCAACCGGTTTCCTCTGAGATGTTCTCGATGACATACTGTAAAGCCTGCTCGGTGAAGCTCTTGCCAATTCTAGATGGATTGACAGCAGCCATGCTGTAGTTTGATCGTCCCTGCTCATCCCGTTCCACCGCGACCTGCATGGTCAAGCCACGGTAAAACACCACGGAAACAAGGCTTTCAATTGGCATAACTTCAGCAATAGAAGCAAGAGCCGAGTATTCTCCGAGAGAGTGACCAGCGAAAGAGCTGTCTCTCTGTACCAGGCCCTTCGAGCGCATGTCCTCGAAACTCGCCTTCTCCATCAGAGTCAAAGCTGGCTGAGTGAACTGAGTAGCAGACAGAAGTCCAGTCGGCGACTTGTAGGTATAAGAAGTTGTGTTCTCAGCGATCTCTTTAAAGATCTTCTCCGATTTGACAGAGCCGTCAGCATTGATAGACTCGAAGGTCATAGCCATGTAGTTCTCGCGAATGGCTTTACCTTTGGCACCACCAAAATGGATGGTGAGCTCCTTCGGGTTGTTCTTGACAATGTTGATGATCGACAGTCCATAGTTGTCCATGAAATGACGATCAGCTCGATCCCAGACTTCCTTAGCCACGGTGCTGCTCTCGTATAGATCCATACCCATTCCTTGCTCCTGTGAACCTTGTCCCGTGAAGACATACGAGGATACCGGTTGCTCGACCTCAGCCTCGGCGAGCAGAACCTTTTCTTCCGTCTCTTTATTGCTTGCTTCTATCTTGATGATTTTGCGACCAGCAACCATACCGACGTGCTGAAGCTTGACTTCGATATCATCGTTAGGAAGGACCATTCCCACGAGCGAGGCATGAAAGCTTCGAACACGACCGATGTTGTTCTCGGCAGCCCAAGTCTCGACCAAGCTGCGAACTGCAGCACTGGAGTACATACCGTGGGTGATGGTTCCCGGAAGGTTGGCATAGCTTGCGAAGATGCGCGATACGTGAATAGGGTTGTAATCACCAGACACACGAGCATAGGTCTCATTGGATGCCGGAGCTTTCAAAGACAAGGGTGTCTTACCGCTAAGAGGAATAGGATGTTCAAAATTGACGGGTTGTTCAATGGATCGGCCATGGCGTTGCAAGTAGTCAACGACAGGGTTACCATGCGAAACACCAGCATCATACTCGACGGAGGCAACTTGTATGATCTCCTTGGTTGGTAATTCCAACAGGACCTGACCGACGGTCTCAACGCTTCTAAAAACAGTCTTATTCTTGAAGCGAATCAAGCTCTGCAGTCGGAAAGTCAAGGTCTGACCAAGCAGCTCCACATCAGGCTCATCAAGACGGAACCACTCCTTGGAACGGAGGACAGCCACATCCTTGGATGAGGCGAGCTGGACTTGCATGGGGGTCTCCTCCTTGCGCTGGAATGTATTCTCGTAATCATCATACGCACCACGGTACAAGAATTGGCTGGTGACTTGCATCACAGGTCGTCCCTTGCGAGTAATGGTACCGCAAACCTCAACCATCTTGCCAGAGTCCTGATTGATGACAGCATTGATCTGAGCAGTGGTCGACAGCTCATCACCGGCTTTGAGAGGCTCCGCGCCAGGAATCATGCGGAAGCCATTGGACAAGTGAACAAGCTTCAGCAAGTCGCCGTCAATGGCTCGAGGAAAGATGGGCTTTGTGATGGCCTTCCAGCCAACAACTATGGCGAAGTCCATGGGAGCATAGACTTCTTTTCCAGGCCTGTCGACAAAAGCCTCGCCAGTGTTTCCAACCGCATGAACAAAGTCAGCAATATCTTGAACAGTGACCACTGCCTTGCCGCCGTCGAAGGTATTGGTGGTGGGTGTATCAAACGGAACCACCTTCTCGCCAAACCAGATTCGGTAGTAGAATTCCTTGATTCGGTCGTTGCGGCCATCCATGACTTCGTGTATGGGAGCGTAGCCGATCTCGGGATGATACGTGAAGTGAAATGGAAGTGGCACAGCTCCACCTTCTGCAGTCCGCTCCTCATAGAGGTTCATCAGAATTTTGTTCTTGCCAGTGAGCGAGATGTAACAAGTCTTGACCAATTTGCCAGACTGTGACGGTTCCTTGACGGTGATGGCCGTCCTGGAGGCGTCCTTGGGGTACGAAACCTCAACAAACATTCCCTTCACTGGTGCCAGGATGCGCTGTAGAGGGTTATTCTGGTATCTCTGGCCTTGAATATAGACGTCTGTTGTGAACAAAGCGTGGCGCCAAGAATAGTCGCGTCCGGCGAGGAGCTTCATCCACTCTTCTGCTGTAGGTAGTGTTGCCCCTGGCGCGTTGGAGAGACGATAGAAGAGGCGACTACCATCTTCATTGATGGTAAGACCATCGACTTCGACTTCCTCATCATCCGCTGACAGAACCTTGCCACCAAAATACTCGACAACAGGAACAGCAGATTCCTTGCCACCGTAAACGTCCTGTACCAAACCCTTGATGTGAGCATTATGAATACCATCCAAGATCTCCTTGATTGGCTCGTTGATCTTTGAGGAGTACTTGGCAGCAGTCGGACCCTGGAGAATACAGGTTCTGCCAACGTCTTGATCGACTACCGCCTCAAGATCTTCTGATTGCCACAACGAATCTTTCTTAAACCAGTATTCGAAATTGTCGTCCAGACTGGGGACGAACGGTACAGGCTTCTGCCCTCGGCGCTGGCAGAGGAGCAAGAAATGCTGCACGTCTTGAGCGGAGATGAGTTGGTCGTCGGCCTCTGGATACGATGCGAGCACCTTTTGGATTGTGGGATATGGCGTGTTGAGGTCTGAGTAACTCTGAACAAGCGAAGGCTTGCCAGAAGTAGATGTAAACCGTTCTTCGACGCGACGGATGAAATCAACAGTAAGGCGTTTGAGGGACTCGTCAATCCAGCGAGACTCGTGTTTGACATACATAAGATCGACCATTCGTCGAACGACTTCGCTGTAGGTCATGTCCTCTAGATCAACGGTTTCACCAGCTGAGTTTCGGCCAAACCAGACCTTTTGAAAGTCGTCATTGAGCTTCTGGATGATGTATTCGCGCATCTTTTTGAGCTCAGGAACGCGCTTCTTCTTGTCCAAGCTGAAGATCTTTTGGTCCATCTCTGCCCAGAACTTGACACCACGAGTGGCTAGCTTGTGGATGGGCTCACCCATTTCGGACCGCACAGTGATAACACCACCCACTGGGCCGTTATAGCTCTTCTCCCATTCGCTATCGTCAGCGCCTTCAGCCTCAGTGATGGCCTTCTTGGCGTTCGTCGAGGTATGTGCCTCTTTCGCAGTCATCATTCGGCTGCCGAATAAGCATCCGTCGTAAGGCATGGGCGGATAACCAAATCGACCGGCCCAAGTACCAGTCAAATATGGGTATGTATCATCGGCACCACCAAAACCACTGCCAGCGACAAGGATGATGTTGTCTTGCTTCCTGATTCTGCCGTACATCTGAAGAATGGGCTGATGAAAATCTTCGAAGGAGTGATGCCCACCACCACGTCCACCAGTCCACTGAAGGATCACAGGGAACGTTGGATTGGCCTTGGCAATATTGACGACTTGCTGAATGGCGTCCATGGAGCCCGGCTTGAAGGCGATGTGCTTGATACCAAGCGTATCAATATACTCCTGAGCAACCTCGATGGAGGGAACACCAGCACCAATGGTAAGACCTTCGATAGGGACGCCGTCAGCACGTAACTGTGCAAGCAGAGGGATCTGCCAGCCCATCGCGCGAGGGTTGACATAGATTAGGTTGACAGTAATACCTCTTCCTGGTGGAATGGCTTTTTCGATCCTGTTGAGCGCCTCGGTCATCGTCTTCGCGTTGTAGTACCCGCCCCCAGCCAGCTCGATCTGGTACCCTGCATTCATAGTCGCAGCGACAAAGTCCCATGGAACAGTGCAAGGTGTCATACCAGCGACCATCAATGGCGGAACCCCAAGAAGTCGTGACATCTTGGTGTCGACAAATGTCTGACCAACTGACGTTTTCACTAGCCTCGGGCCGTGCTCCCTGACCCAGTTGACAGCATACTTGACTGCGTGCTCTTCATCGCGATCGAAAAGCTCTGGCTTGTAACCGACTTCGGAATTGCTACCATCCATAGCACCAGCGAGAATGACACGGACGCCAGTTCCATCTTTGTTACGGTTTGTGAGAACGCCAAGACCAGAGATACCCCCTGGACCGAAGTCCAGAATGTGTGTTGCGCCTGGAAAGACAGTAGCGCTCTCCCAATTCACTGGATCCTGGGTGATCATGTGGATAAGCGAGGGAACAAGATCGCAGCTACCCTGCTGACGCAGATCTTCGCCGGTATTTGTATTATAGACCGCAATACTCAACTCCTTGCCGAATATTTTAACATCCTTGACGTCTTCTCGAATTTGCTTGTATGCTCCAGCCAGAAGAGGGCTGTGAAATGGCGCAGTAATAGGAAGGAAGCGGTTCACGAAGCGGACTTTTCGTTGTGTGAAAGGAATACGATTCTGGTCAAGACCTGTTGGAGCTTTCACTTTGCGGAGTCGCAAATTCAAACCGTGAAGAGAGATGGGTGGTCCAGTGACGACAAAGTTTCGTGCACTGTTTACAAGTGAGATGGCGATGTGGCGCTCCGTCGGCAGGTGCTCATTCGTAGCATCGATATGTTCCTGCACTTGGGTGCGAGAAAGGTCACGTATCGAAAGCATGGGTGTTGGGGTACCCTCACCATTCTCGACCGAGTCCTGGAGGATCGCTGGGGTCAAGCTGGTTCTGGGATAGGCTTGCTGGCTACGCATGCCAATCCAGAAAAGTAGCGTGATTGCACTCTTAGCAGCCTTTGCGAAGGACTCCCATGAATCAGCTGTAGCAATGGCAGCTGCAGTCACAATGCCTTGTGAGTGACCAGTCGTTCCGCCGAAGCGCTCCAAAACTTCTCCTGGCGTGCGCCCTAACGCCTTGCAAGAGACTTGGTAGTGGGCGAGTTGGACCAGTCCGATCAATGGTAGACTGACAGGTGCAGAGACCAGATACTCAGTATCGGGTTGAGTGTCTCTGTCATGCAGCCAGCTCATGATGTCCAGGCCCTTAGAGTACAGCTTCTCAGCTTTGGGATCTCTGGCTAGTGCTTGCAACATCTGTGCTGAGGAGTAGATGAGGTCATGCGTGAAAGAAGGGTATGTGCTGTAAACCTCTCGGAGTTCATCAAAATATTCTTCGATATTACCTTGACCTCCAAAGACGGTGTAAATCTTGGCCTGCTCGTCGTCCGCTGCACGCAGAAGAGCGGAATCGTGCGCCTTGATAGGGCGCAAAACTGCTGCCCTACCAGCGTAATATGATTGCACCACCAAGAGCTTCTTGGATTTAATGCCTGGGAGCGAGGCAGCCAGTGCATGTACATCATTGGCCCGCATGAATGACCTTTCAAATTCGTTCAAAACGATCTTCAGAACCTCGATAAAGTTGCCTTGCCCATCGTCATCTTCGTCGATTTCCCGAGCTGTAAAGCCGATGTAGCGAGCGACCAGTTCTGCCACAGAGGAAGGCTCGTCATCCTGGGCAAGCTCGTCCGTCGGTTCCGGCAGGGAAAGCTTGAAGGTGTCCTTCAGCTGTGAGGCATGGTAATGGAGGTTTGTGGGAATGAGGAAGGAGTATTCGAGAGAGCCGTGCGAGAGTGTGAGAGGGCGGAGATTCTGAGAGGAGCGAGGTGTGTGGATCCCGGTATGAGGTCCCGTGCCTGGACCGAGCATTCTGTAGAACAAGGGATTGTGAAGGAGATGCTGCTCGACGAGAAGCTGTATCAGGATCAGCCCAAGGTTAGTACTACATATCGCACGGAAGACTTCCAACTTACATCCTGCTATAGAAGTTGAATACGTATTCAGCAACAGTGAGCAAGTCAATGCCACCAAGCAAGATCAGTAGTGGAAGGTTGGGTTGGAAGAAAAGATGATTGACTTCCAAACGCAGAGAAGATGATGGCTTAGGCGTTGCAGGAAAGACAGAAGACTGATTCCTTCTGGGAGATGTACAGATGATGTGGAATAGAAGGGTGAGAATGAGAGGTGAGTGATTGAGTGTCTGTATTGCCAACGTCCTTTGGTTTCTTGTCTGCATATAGTATGGTTAGGTTGAACCCGACACTGAAGACAGCATTGGGATTTGCGACCTCCAAGCGTATGCAGGTGAAAAGTGAAAAAGGCAACTAAAATCGTTGGGCAAAGAACCCTTTGACGTCCCGGTGCAGGGGGGAAGAGCGATCTTGAAATATTGATACATACGTAGTAATATGCATGCGGGGAAAGCTCCAAGCATCGAGTACTCTTATGGCCTGTCTAAGAAGGCTTTTCTGCTCTATATCCGCCTGGATTTGGTTATTTACGAGGCGTCATTGCACAAAACAATTTTCTCAAGTTAACATAACTTGTCCGTCTTCCAAAGCAATCTTCGAAGTGGCCGGTAACTTACGGGTGAAAAACGAAGCCTACTACTCATATATAATATTGGCGTGGTACGGTAACCCTTCATACCAGCCAAGCGCTACTACTACTACTACTAGTAATTGCCCCCCGTCTCAACCGTTAACTTAAAGCTTTTTTCACTGTGAGCCGCTTTAGCGTGGGGACCAGGGTCAGCTCCATCCCATCGTTCATCGTTTAAGATAAAAACACGGTCATCAACCACGGCAGGAACATCTTTGGTTCCCATCAGCGCCACAAAGCCCCCAAGACTCATTCCCCTCTCTTGCTCGCTCATTCAACTCATCCAACCATTCCAAGCTGAAAAGTTGCCTTCTCGGACGACTAGTTCCTAGTGATAGAGTCGAGGTCAGGCACCTCCTTTTGCAGTTCACACTTCACTGGCATCCTCCTTCCGAAACATACTGCACCTATCTATCCCTCTACTTTACGACTGCAAACTTGCAACCTTACACACTCATCATCTCTTTCCTTCCAGCTCCCCCGGTACTCTGATTGAATTCATACAGCATCGACTTGCTATCACCGCATGAATACACTGTGCTCCTCTCAACGCCAGAGCCAATTGATGAAACCTCACCTCACCTCCCTCACCCTTTTCACTCCCCTCTCTTCTAAGCTGATACCCATCTCCCCTTCATCATGCGTCCCGAAGTCGAGCAAGATCTCGCCCACACGCTCCTCGTCGAGCTTCTGGCATACCAGTTCGCCTCGCCAGTGAGATGGATTGAGACCCAAGATGTTATTCTCGAGGCCAACAGGACAGAGAGGATTGTGGAGATCGGACCTGCGGACACACTTGGTGGAATGGCTAAACGGACATTAGCGTCAAAATATGAGGCATACGACGCAGCCACTTCTGTTCAACGTCAGGTCCTTGCATATAGTAAAGATGGGAAACAGATCTACTACGATGTCGATCCAGTCGAGGATGAATCAGCACCTCCAGCAGCTGATGGCAGTGGTAGCGCGGTAGCCAATGCACCCTCTTCTACGCCAGCTACAGCTCCTGCTCCAGCTACTGCTGCACCTGCTGCGAGTGCAGGTCCCGCCGCAGCTGTAGCTGATGTGCCAGTCGCTGCCGTTGACGTTCTTCGCACTCTGGTTGCCCAGAAGCTCAAGAAATCACTCACCGACATTCCCCTCACCAAAGCCATCAAAGATCTTGTTGGGGGTAAGTCGACATTGCAGAATGAGATCCTTGGTGATTTAGGCAAAGAATTCGGATCAACACCAGAGAAGCCAGAAGACACCCCTCTCGATGAGCTCGGAGCTTCGATGCAATCAACATTTAATGGACAGCTTGGGAAGCAGTCTTCTTCCTTGATCGCTCGCCTGGTCTCGTCAAAGATGCCGGGAGGTTTCAACATTACAGCCGTTAGAAAACACCTCGAGACAAAGTTTGGTCTCGGTTCTGGCAGACAAGATGGGATCTTACTCCTTGCCCTGACCATGGAGCCCGCCTCCCGCCTCGGATCTGAAAACGATGCCAAAGCATACCTCGATGACGTTGCCGGTAAATATGCTGCCACTGCTGGCATCGACCTGTCGGCACCAGCAGCTGGCACACAAGGTGGAGGAGGTGCTGGCATGATGATGGATCCTGCCGCCATCGATGCTCTGACCAAAGACCAGCGAGCGCTTTTCAAACAACAGTTAGAACTCTTTGCTCGCTACTTGAAGATGGACCTTCGAGCTGGCGAAAAAGCTTTTGCAGGGTCGCAGGAATCTGCCAAAGCACTTCAAGCTCAACTTGACCTTTGGAATACCGAGCATGGCGAGTTCTACGCATCTGGTATTGAGCCGTCCTTCAATCCTTTGAAGGCGCGAGTCTACGACTCTTCATGGAATTGGGCTCGACAAGACGCCCTCAGCATGTATTATGACATAATTTTTGGACGACTGAAGGCAGTCGATCGAGAGATTGTGAGCCAATGCATTCGCATCATGAACCGGTCGAACCCGCTTTTGCTAGACTTCATGCAGTATCACATTGACAACTGTCCTACCGAACGAGGCGAGACTTACCAACTTGCAAAAGAACTGGGTGAACAACTGATCGAAAATTGCAAGGATGTCCTTGACGAGGCTCCCGTTTACAAAGACGTTGCCATTCCTACTGGCCCTCAGACCACTGTGGATGCCCGCGGAAATCTTGAGTACAAGGAAGTCCCCAGAACCAGTGCTCGAAAGCTTGAACATTACGTTCGCGAAATGGCAGAAGGAGGGAAGATCTCGGAATACAGCAACCGCACAAAAGTGCAAAACGACCTACGCAGCGTGTACAAGCTTATTCGCAAGCAGCACAAGCTTTCAAAAGCATCTCAGCTCCAATTCAATGCCCTGTACAAAGACGTTATTCGCGCGCTAGCCTTGAACGAGAGCCAAATCATGCCACAAGAGAACGGCGAGGTTAAAAAGCCTGGCCGAAATGGATCACTCTCAAGACTAGCAGTGAATGGCACTCCGAAGCCTGGCAAAACCGAGACCATCCCATTCTTGCATTTGAAGCGGAAAGAGGAACATGGTTGGGAGTACAGCAAAAAGTTTACCGGCCTCTACCTTGATGGCCTAGAGCAAACTGCCAAGTTAGGTCTTACATTCCAGGGCAAGATGGCTTTGATGACTGGTGCTGGCGTTGGCTCCATCGGCGCTGAAGTCCTCCAGGGATTGATCAGTGGTGGTGCCAAAGTCGTCGTAACCACAAGTCGATTCTCTCGTGAGGTCACCGAATACTACCAGTCAATGTATGCTCGCTTTGGTGGACGCGGCTCACAGTTGATTGTTGTGCCATTCAACCAAGGCAGCAAGCAAGACCTCGAAGCTCTCGTTGACTACATTTACGATAACAGAAAAGGCCTCGGCTGGGACCTTGACTTCATCATTCCGTTTGCTGCTATTCCCGAAAAGGGCCGCGAGATTGACGGCATTGACTCACAATCTGAGCTAGCTCACCGGATTATGTTGACGAACGTCATCAGAATGCTAGGTGCTGTCAAAAGTCAGAAACTTGAGCGTGGCTTCAATACTCGTCCCGCTCAGGTTATTCTGCCCTTGTCGCCAAATCACGGAACATTCGGAAACGATGGGCTGTACTCCGAGTCGAAACTGGGTTTAGAGACTCTGTTCAATCGCTGGTATACGGAGAGCTGGGGCGACTTTCTCACCATCTGTGGTGCAGTCATAGGCTGGACTCGTGGGACTGGCCTTATGAGTGGCAACAACGTTGTTGCGGATGGTGTTGAGAAGCTTGGTGTGCGCACGTTCTCGCAGCAGGAGATGGCATTCAATCTCCTTGGACTCATGTCTCCTACCATCGTCAACCTATGTCAATCCGAACCAGTCTTCGCCGATCTCAATGGAGGACTTCAATTCCTACCGGATCTCAAGGATTTGATGACAAAGCTTCGATCGGAGATTATGGAAACCAGCGCCGTCCGACAGGCTGTCACCAAGGAAACTGCTCTGGAGAACAAGATCGTGAACGGGAAAGACAGCGAGGCCCTTTACAAACAGGTCAAGATTGAGCCCCGTGCGAATCTCAAGTTCGAATTCCCTGAACTGCCGAAATGGAAAGAAGATATCGAGCCTCTGAATAAAAGCCTCAAAGGAATGGTTGACCTCGATAAGGTTGTAGTTGTCACCGGATTCTCGGAAGTGGGCCCCTGGGGCAATTCTCGCACTCGATGGGAAATGGAGGCCTATGGCAAGTTCTCGATTGAAGGTTGTGTGGAAATGGCCTGGCTCATGGGACTCATCAAAAACCATAATGGCCCGCTCAAGGGCAAAACTTACTCCGGATGGGTTGACGCGAAGACCAGCGAGCCAGTTGATGACAAAGATGTGAAGGCCAAATACGAGAAGCAAATTCTCGAGCACTCTGGTATTCGTCTCATCGAGCCCGAGTTGTTCAGAGGCTATGACCCCAACAAGAAGCAGCTTCTTCAAGAAGTCCAGATTGAAGAGGACCTGGACCAATTTGAAGCATCAAAAGAAACTGCCGGGGAGTTCAAGCGCGAGCATGGGGATAAGGTTGAAACGTTTGAACTCGAATCGGGGGAGTATAGCGTCCGCGTCAAGAAAGGTGCAACACTCCTCATCCCCAAGGCTCTCAAATTTGACCGCCTTGTGGCTGGTCAGATCCCCACTGGATGGAGCGCCAAGCAATACGGTATCCCAGACGATATTATTGAGCAAGTTGATCAGGTCACTCTATTCGTCTTGGTCTGCACAGTGGAGTCTCTACTTGCTTCTGGTATCACCGATCCTTACGAGTTCTACAAATATGTGCACTTGTCGGAAGTTGGTAACTGCATTGGCTCTGGAATCGGTGGCACTACTGCTCTCCGTGGTATGTACAAGGATCGATTCCTCGACAAGCCGGTGCAGAAGGACATTCTCCAAGAGTCTTTCATCAACACGATGTCTGCCTGGGTCAACATGTTGCTTCTATCATCTACCGGCCCCATCAAAACTCCCGTTGGTGCTTGTGCAACTGCTGTTGAGTCTATTGACATCGGTTACGAGACCATCGTGGAGGGAAAGGCGCGAGTCTGCTTTGTTGGTGGCTTTGACGACTTCCAAGAGGAAGGCTCATACGAATTCGCCAACATGAAGGCTACTAGCAATGCGGAGGACGAGTTTGCCCATGGACGCACGCCCGGAGAGATGTCCCGTCCTACCACAACGACTCGAAATGGCTTCATGGAGTCTCAAGGCTGTGGCATGCAAGTGATCATGTCTGCTCAACTAGCCCTAGATATGGGTGTGCCAATCTACAGTATCCTTGGTCTAACCGCCACTGCTACTGACAAGATTGGGCGTTCTGTTCCGGCACCAGGACAAGGTGTTCTTACCACGGCTCGCGAGAACCCCGGCAAATTCCCATCACCATTGCTCGACATTAACTACCGAAGAAGACAACTCGACTTGCGCAAGAAGAATATCAAAGCTTGGCAAGAGTCTGAGCTCGTCTATCTGCAAGAAGAACTTGCTGCCATGAAGGCGCAAGCCGAGTTTGGCTTCAACGAGGCGGAATACATGCAAGATCGTGCAGATCACATCGAGCGAGAAGCCAAACGCCAGATCAAAGAGGCGCAATACAGCTTCGGCAACAATTTCTGGAAAAAGGATTCCCGCATTGCTCCGCTTCGTGGCGCCCTGGCAACATGGGGCCTAACTATCGACGATTTAGGTGTCGCTTCCTTCCACGGAACCTCTACCGTTGCCAACGACAAGAACGAGTCAGATGTTATCTGCCAACAGATGAAGCATCTTGGGCGCAAAAAGGGAAATGCTCTGCTCGGCATCTTCCAGAAGTACCTGACCGGCCATCCAAAGGGTGCTGCAGGAGCTTGGATGTTCAACGGGTGCTTGCAAGTCCTCAACTCTGGGTTGGTACCAGGAAATCGCAATGCCGACAACGTTGATCAGATCATGGAGAAGTTTGACTACATCTGCTACCCCAGCAAGTCAATTCAAACCGATGGTGTGAAAGCATTTTCCGTCACCTCTTTCGGCTTCGGACAGAAAGGCGCTCAAGCGATTGGTATCCACCCTAAGTATCTCTATGCAGCACTGGATCAAGCTGAATTTCAGCGATACAAGGGCAAAGTAGAGGCTCGACAGAAGAGAGCCTACCGGTATTTCCACAATGGTCTTATCAACAACACTCTTTTCGTCGCAAAAACGCATTCGCCATACGCCGACACTCAACAGAGCCAGATTTTCCTGGACCCGGACTCGCGAGTATCAGTTGACGAAAAGACGTCTGAACTTACCTTCCCCACCTCCATACCGAAGAAGGTTGAAGATGCAAAATCCAAGTCGACAAAGGAAATGCTCAAGTCCCTCGCTGAGGCTACGGCGTCGCAGGGTTCGAAGGTGGGTGTAGACGTTGAGGAAATTGGAGCAATCAACATCGAGAACGAGACTTTCGTGGAGAGGAATTTTACACCAAAAGAGCAGGCATATTGCAAGAAAGCGCCCTCACCCCAGGCATCCTTTGCAGGCCGGTGGAGTGCCAAGGAGGCGGTCTTCAAGTCTTTGGGCGTATCCAGTAGAGGTGCTGGTGCAGCGTTGTCAGAAATAGAAATCATCAATGATGAGAAGGGTGCTCCAACTGTCTCGGTGAGTCTGGCCACCCTTTCGTATATCCAGCCTTCAAGCTAATTCTTGATTCAGTTACACGGTGAAGCAGCTGCAGCTGCCAAGAATGCTGGTGTGAAGAATGTCAGTGTCAGCATCAGCCATAGCGATACGCAAGCAATTGCTATTGCTGTATCTGCTTTCTAGAGTTGCGGCTATGCTGGATCTTTTTTACGTGTGTATAGTTATCTCATTTTCATGCGCAGCGACTGCGTTCGAAGATGGGGTTTGCTTGATAGCAGTTGCATTTGCTTTGTCAGAGATCCGGGGTATCAATCTGGCGTTCAAGCAGTGGATGCAGGGTGGCTTGGTGTCGATAGCTGTCTGGTCATGCCTGAGCAGAAGTTCATGATGATCAGCAAAGAGCTGAGTGGTGTCTAAAATAGATAGACTTCGCTTATTTTCAATATGCACAGTTTATTATGAGCTATTTTCTCGAGTACGTTTGGCTCTTGTGCAGAGTGAAGAAAGCCATACTACGTAGTCTCGTGTTGCGCGACATGCAAACCAGAAATTGGCCGGCAACCTGGAACGGAAGGCCGGAACTCGGAACCGGGTCCTAGCATTTTGCTGGGGCGATCTAGACAATAATGGTTGCTTGGTAAGTAGAATTGGTCCCACGAGGACGGGATGGTGCAGTGTTCTTCTTCATATGGTGTGTACTACGTATACATTTGAAGTAAGGCGTTGGCTTTTGCGCATGGCGTCGGCACGAGGAGCCCCAATAATCTGGTATAGAATACGAGGGTCAGTCTTCCAGGTTTGTCAATATTGGCGTCATTCTTGTGCTCCATCAAGCTTGACGCCGTACACGTGCTGAAATGTCTTTCCACGAATGTGACACGATGAAGCGCACCCGTATGATTTGTTCGGGATGAAAAGTTACTTCTCAGCGGCATTCTTGTCAGTTCCCTATGTGTACGAGTCAGGAATTCAGAGCCCCCTCTTTCTTGGCTGTTCAACCAATTAAAAAGCTTGCTTGTAGTGATCATCACAGGCCTGTTCAAGTGGTCTGTGCTTGACAGAGCCTCCGACCCTCATTTCCGGAAGCAAAGCCCATGGAGCATGGGTGGTTAGGGTGTTGGTTGCTAAATTTGCATCAGGCTCTATTCTCTGAAATCACTGACCAGTCACTACAACATAGAGGTGTATGGGACTTGTAGGGATGATCGCTCGTCCCATGGTCATCCTGCGCCATGCAGCTGATTCAGTCGCATCTGTCTCTGGCCTTCTGAAGCTGAAAACCTGGGTCACAACTTCCTATTTGACAATTGTTGATTCGTCGCCTATTCCGACCTATGGCCAATGCCTCTAATTTGCCCGGCTCCCCAGTATTTGCCCTGCATCTCGGACCCTGGGTGGTGGCGCTCTCCCCTTATTCGCCAGCCACCCGCTTTAGCCTCTTTCTCTCGGCCCGCCATTGCAATTTGACAATTCGCCACGAATAGACTGCTTCCCTCTGAGACATGACTCCTATCCAGCCGCTGGTGCACCTTCCAATCATCTAGTCGAGCTTCCGAGGTTGACTCCACGTGAAAAGGGCCAGCACACTGCGAAAATGCGGCATGCGACATCCAGCCCTACAACACATCTAGAAGCCTTTTGGCCTATTTTGACCCTATCAGCGCCTACCTTGACCGACTATTCATGCAGCTATCACCGTACGATGAGACAAATGCAGAAGCGTCTAGTAAAAATGCATCAAGCGGTTCCCCGCCCACAGCTAAGCTGTCGATCCTACGTGGACCAATTCCTGCACGGAAGGGGACCAGGATGACCTGTCTTACACACAACCACTTCGATGGAATGTATAAACACAAGGTGATGTCCTGTATGTGTCTGGAAGCCGACTTCATGCCTGCTGTGCTACTGCTCTCTCATTTCTAATTCATTCGTTCAATCCATCGCTCGTTGGCACATCATCTACCTAATGGCTGCTATATCTTTTTCGACCAAGCGGGCGACTTTGTATATTTGTCTCGTCTCTTTAATTATTTGTAACCTTGTCGAAGCTGTTGCGGTAAAGTCATCGAGATCGTCGGAACCCATTATCCCACGCCTGTCATCCTTAAGAATCCGTCAGAGCAATGGATCTTTCACACCTGTCGTTGGTTGTGGAGGTACCGTGGACCGTCGTGCTGTGGATGACCTACAGACCAACCACGGAGATGTCTTCAATATGTTCTTGCTAGCGCTTTCAGCGCTGCAGAATGTCACTGAGAATAACGATAACTCATATTTTCGGGTTGCCGGCATCCATGGATATCCTTTTGCGCCCTGGCAGGAGGACCCAGGCTTCGTTCCGGCAAATCCGAATCGGGGCTATTGCACACACTCGAGTGCTCTTTTCACGACATGGCACCGCCCATATCTCGTTCTTCTCGAACAAATGCTCTGTGACCAAGCCAGATCCATCGCGCAACAATTCCAGGGATACGACGCCGGAAGATGGCAAGCAGCCGCTGAAGAAGTAAGGCTTCCATACTGGGACTGGTCATCGACAACCACTCAATCGCGCATTCCAGCAGCTCTCAAGCAGCCCTCCATTTCAGTTAACACGCCCAGCGGCCAAGCAACCATTGCCAATCCAATGTATAGCTATAAATTCCTCAGCCCGCAGCCGGCTGCATCAGGGTTCGGACCTCAGACTGTTCAAGGCGCTGGTGACGATGAATTGTTTTCGTCCTTCGAGTCTCGGCGCCAAGCCACACTCAATATGTTCACTGGTACCGATTACAACCAATTCAACATCGAGCTTGAGAACATACACAACACTATCCACGTGCAAATCGGCGGAGACATGGTCTTTGTGCCTCGATCTGGTTATGTTCCCATCTTCTTCCTGCACCATGCCAATGTCGATCGATTGACTGCCATGTATCAAGCCACCCACCCTGGTTTGACCTTAACGCCAAGAAGGCGTAGTCCAACCTTTGCTCTGGGTGGTGCCGGCCCGGACGATCTGAACACTCCACTCTACCCTTTCCGGCATCCAGACCGGAGGCTGTGGACTTCGAATGATGTTTCAACTGCAGAAAGCATATTTACCTATGGCTACTCATATCCAGACGTACCACAAGGTCTCCCGAGGCAAGAATTGCAATCCTTCACCACTGAGAGGGTGAATGAGCTCTACGCACCACAACCAGCTAGTCCAGCTCTGGCCAGATTCTTCACAGGCGACGAATCTGGTGTTCCAGGATGTAAGTACAAGTTCCGCTGCTGCTTTCCTGTGTTTGTCGGGCTGACAGTTTCCGCAGCACCGACCACACGTCTCGAATGGTCTGCCAATGTGCAAGTGCGGGGTAATGAAGTGGTCGGCTCATTCCGTATTCAGGTCTTCATTGACGCGTTTCTTGCCGGTGTTGCCTCCAACTTTGCAGATGCGAGGATGCCCATGTCCACTCCCAACGATCAAATCAATGCCTCCCTTCCCCTCACACCGACTCTAGTCAGGCAGAATGTAGGGCTAAGTCCGGACGAAACTGTACCGGTGCTTGAGGAAAAACTCAAATGGGTTGTCGAACGGAGAACGGACGATGGCACTGCCTTCATACCCATCAGTACCGCCGATCTAAGCAGTCTCGTAGTCAGTGTGTTCAGCAATGAGGCTGATTATCCGACAGATACGTCCCAGCTGCCGACCAAGGGAGAACCTGTGACATACTATGAGCCTACTGCAGGCAAGGTCGGAGGCCTCCAACCCGGACAGGGGCCAACGGTTGGAGTCCAGACGGGGAACGGTAATGGGACAAGCCCGGCATCCACGAGAATGAGGAAAGTAAGGCTCTAATGTAATGTATTGTGATGTTTAATGACTTAGCAAAAGAGTAATTTTGGGGAGACAGGTGGATATTCGGGGTGACTGTCTGGCATTAATGTGTAATTCGCTGCTCAGAAACAACTAATGTACGCCTTATGAATCATTACTAACTATCTTTTCCCCCCCCCCAAAAGCTGTAGACATGGACTCAGGAAGCGAGGTGACATAATTCTTGAGACGGATCTTAGGTTAGATTGATGCAAACGAACCGTGACTAATGACCCCCTGATTCTGATACCAATTACTTTCGTGCTCAGGCAGCCTGGGAGGTTGGCTGCTGTGTCGTGACCCCATTGACCACTCACAGAATGTTATTTTCTATCAAGATTGATACAATGACCACCTCGCTGCGCCGATGTCGCAGTAATGCTTTGCTTGATTTCCCCCTACAATCTGCTACGCCTCAAGAAGCTTACACGAGTACCTAGAACTACAATCGTACAGAAACCGTCCAAATAAATCGCTTTTTACTTATCAACCACTGTATCTAAGGAGCGCAGCGCGTCGTCCTCGGGATTGAATGATGAGTACGCCGCCAGAAGCATGCGATCACTCGAAGAGTGAAGGCTCTTAGCATATTGAGCAAAGCTCCGTGACCCTGTCGCTGTGTTGGGATAGATAGTCTGCCGCAGATATGACGACCTCAAGCACGACGAGCTCTGGCTACTGCATGTTCTGACCGGTATAGGTACCGGAACCTTTTGCCACAATACGGGCACCTCTCAATGAGATTCTTAATTTCAGGGGTATCTCTTTATTTAACTTGGCAGACTGCTTCAGAAGGTGATACACCAAGTATGTGCTAACTAAAAAGATGCAGTTAGAATATGAGATATCTAATCACACCGGATCTATTGTTGGCTCTACAATTCTATTATAATAACTATACCGCCCCCAGATGGGTCGATCATCCATGTATCAATCGGCTGAACCTGGCAGAACGAGGGAAGCAGGTCGTATATTTGAAACATGTACACGAGTCCATCATGGTAACAGTGTGGCTTGGAGCCTATGAAAATGAATACGAAAGGCTTCATCGTCTCCAGACATTATGACCACTTCAACAGCTTAAGGTGGATGATTACATTTGTGTCGTATTCTGCACTCGATACGACGTATTTTGGCAACAGATGTCGCGGAAAGATAATATCTTACGACCGGACTACGATTGGCTAATTCAAATGGCTTACAAATCCCTTCTTCCAGGCATATACTAACCAATTACAATACGTGAATCTCACCATCCTCGTTCAGGGCAAGCGTACGCTATAAGCTCCCTACATACTACGTAGTAGTCTACCATGCTGGACATACCACGGAAGACTTGAGCGGAGAGAATCAATAACACCGCGTCTTAACCGCCAACAATCACATACTCGCTACATCACCTCATATTTGTCTGCGGTCATTCAGATCGTTCCGTTGTAAACGAATTTCACAAGCCTGCAACCTTCGCCCTGCCACTTATTACTACGCCATAGTCTAGCCTGAGCTCTAATTCACTTACCTGCTGCCAACTTACTGGCCACAAAGACCCTGGAGACAGGGATCGATTGGTTATTACTTATTGCAGCTCTCAATTGACCCTAACGCGGGTCACTGACCATCAAAGGGCGGGTGCAGAACAGGTCCCAACGCCTACAACTGCCAATCAAGCGGACTCTCCTTGCCATCCTCACTATGGCCACTGTGCTCATGAGTGGCTGCCACCATGGGCGCTTTTTGGCGTTGACGCAGTCGCGGATTCAAATCATTCATCCCTCAGGATCATACCCTTTAGCAGCTCTAGACTCAACCTTGTTCTCCAGTATCGTCAAGGTGGGCGGCGTATTTGCCGCCAACAGCTTCGTATAGATGCCGCGGATCATCCAGGTTGAGCGGGTTTCTGTATGGGGCTGCGTGCAATTTACAGGGCTAAAGATGAGAAACAACTACAGTCCCTGCCATATTTACAAGCCGTATCACCCTGAGCAAAGAGCCGCTCGGAGACACCATCTACGTCAGGCTTAATACGAATGGCCTTGGCTTGAATGTGTCAAGTTACCTGCAATATGCATGATACGACAAGGGTGCGGTATCAAGGTGGAATCGTATGATCAGGGGAGGAAAATGCTCAACAAAACCAGTCTGCGGAATGGGAAGCTATTCATTCCGTTAAATATGAGAAACCAAGGACGCTAATCAGTGAGACGGAGGCCAGTGTTCATGAAAATCGTGCGCGATTGCATCAAGATCCATTACCGTTTCGACCAAATCACCGCGTCGTCCAGGATGGGATCAAGGTATTCCAGACATAACGACTTCGCTCCCCGGCCTCGCCGCTGGGTCATCTGCGAGTCATTGAACAAATCCGCCAGTGAATCGTGCTCTTTCGATCTCGATCTGCAGATTTCCTAAGCTAAATGTCATGTCCACTCGGCTATGATCTACTTGACACCGACCAACGGCCCTCACCTCCTAGACAGTACCCGTCACCCGACTCACGCTTCTTCTTCTGACCGGTAGTAAGGCCGCAAGGTGGCTTGTAAACCACCCGATTGGGTATCATGTCCCAACGCAGCTTCACTACCGGCTGGAGGGCCGGCTTCGAGCGATGATGCTCGAGGGGTGTCAAACCACAAACGAACCAGGCAAGAGTTTCGCCACCCAAGTACAGACGTATTTCCTACCGCAACTCGGTGATTTTCACCACTTTATGAATGGTCTCATTCCCAATAAATTCTGGTCGGTGCATTCCAGAAGATATTCTGGAGATTGTGCGCCTTTGGAGGTTTTTTTACTGCTAGCGGGCATCCCGTCTTTGTTCAAGAGAAGAAGAAGAAGAAGAAGAAGAAGAAGAAGAAGACTGAGAGGGTGAAGTGGGGGAAGCTTTGCAAACATCACTTTTTGTACACCCGCCTCGCGTACAATTCTGCCCAGCTAACATAACACGAGTACAGCGTGTTGGCGACCCAGGCAGCAAGCGGTCATTGCCTCCTCGGCTCGTGGGGAGAGCACATGGTCAAGTTAGCACAAAGAAGGGGAAGGCGAAGGAAGGGGGGGGTTTCCAGTGAATGCCGGGTATAAGTGGGTGAACCATGCAATCCTCTTGTTGAGGTGAAGGAAGGGGGTAGCATGAGGAGGAGCGGGAGGTAGTAAAAAGGTAGTGGTAGAAGGAGGAGGAAGAAGAAAAAGAAGACGAAGAAGTGGTAGGAAAGATAGCACGAGAAAGCCGATGATGATGGATACACCCACACCACACGGAAAGAATACAACACAGCACAACACAGCACAACACAGCACAACACAGCACAATACATCACATCATGATACACTACGATAATAAATAGAATATGATACAGTTCCCGAAAGGAGGCAAGCAAGCAAGCAAGAATCATGCGATTCTCTCTTTCTTCCTCTCTCTATCTTCTCTGTACAAAGCACAATTAAATCAATCAATCACTCACTCACTCAACCACTCAATTCTGATCTAACATTTTGCCCAAAATCGCCCAACCTTCTCTTTTCCTTTTTCCCCCGGCCGTCTTATTACTAAGTCATAGATACAAGTATTCATTAACCCCCTCTCCCGTCCCGTCCCTTCGCCATTGAAACCCCATATATCTCCCTCTCTCTTTCCCTCTCTCCCTCCCTCCTCTTCCGGCCAAGCCCAAGAACAGATAGGGCAGGCATCAAACCAGTCTCTTCCTCTTCCTCTCCTCTCCACCGATCCCGAGCCCGAGCCCCGGCCCCGGCCCCGGCCCAGCACCCGGACCAGCATCTTCATCCTCGCCCTCCCTCTCGGCCGTCTCGGCCGGATTGAGTAAAGAATGTACATTGCTAGCCATACTGCTCCTCCGTGTGGCCGGGGCACTGTGTAGGTGCAGGTGCAGGCTCCCTCCACCACCTCCTTCACCGCTTCCACCCACACCAGCAGCAGCACCACCTCCTCCTGCTAGGCGAGGGAATTTGGGTACGGAGCCACCCCACCACCACCGGCACCAAAAGTAACCGAGAAGCTACTGCCGCCGCTGGGGGCTCCGGTGCTGTTGCTATTGTTGCTGTTGTTGCTGTTGAAAGGCCAGCTGATGCCTACGTGCTCGGTTGACGGTTGAAATTCCATGGGAGGGTTGGAAGAAAGGGATGGAGCGGCAGGGGGAGGTGGCGGTGGTGGTGGGGAAGCTTGTCGCGTTTGGAATGCGATGGTTTGTCGACGGCTTGAGGAGGGATTCATTTCGTAGGCGGCGAGATGGTCGCGAATGTGTTGGTAGTCGGTCGCATTTGGTGGGTGATTTGTGCTTGGGTGGGTGCTGTTCGTAGGCGTTCGATTGGGAGAGGATAAGTAGGTAGAGGTAGAACCTGCTCTAACGTAAGAGGAGTGTGTGGAAATAACGTTGAGATTCTGGGCGAGCTCTGGCAAGGGAGGTATGCTCGGTGGCCAGCCGTGTTCTCGTATGTCCGCTGATGTATGACGGCGAGGGAGATTGGGTGCTTCGGCCCGGATGATGGTTGAAGCGTCCGAAGGCCGGTATGGTGGAGGCGGGAGAGCAGGTCGGTGGAAGTTGGATTGGGGAGACGTGTTATGGTTGAAAGTGGTTGGGACGCCATAAGAACGAGGAGAAGTGGGAAGATTTGAGCGGCGCCGGCCAACGTATCCTTGCCCGATGGAGATGGGTGGTGGTTCGAGCATTTGAGCTGACGAACGGCGGCTTTCGTCGAAGGGAATATGTCGTGGTGAGAGAGGTTGATGTGGATCCAAGGGCATGCCGCCAAAGTAGGGTTGTCGACCAGCCAGCAGCGCATCATGAGAGCTATCGAGAGAGCGCACCATCTCAAGTTGTCGCGCAATCTCTTTTTGCATTTTGGAGACTAGGCATATTCAGTATGATCGATACCCAAATCACCGTTCTCACTGACCTTCGACATATAATGGACTCTCGGTCGGTGCTAATGATTGAACATGGGAAGAAAGCCCGTGGCTCCACTGCTTGCTGTTAATATGATAATCAAGCAAGCAAGCGCGAGAGAGATTTTCTACCTGATGACAGCGCACCAGACCCTCAGTCAAGGCCTGACACTTCAAATTCAACATGGCAACGCTGTCATCGTTCCTTGTCATGCGCTGGTTCATGCGATAAATGGCATGTTCCATATGTGCCACGCGTTGCTCCAAGGTATCCGGCAAGAGATCCGCCGGGGTCACTGGCGGAGGCGGCACTGCCTTGTGCCCTGAAAAAGAGTCTCGGTGTATGAGGGCATGCCTCGACGCGCGTCGCTTGATCTCTCGCAAGCCGATCAGATCGCCCTTCTTGAAATTGCCATTTCCATGTTTGAACTCCCACATGGTTGGATCCGGCGAACCACTATGGAAGACATCGCCAACTTTGTGAAATCCATACATGTTGAGTTGCCGCACAAATGATGAGATGTTGGTGTGTTTGAAGTACTGGGCAAGGACCTTGGAGAATTCGTTGGACGGTGACATGACGAAGCTTTCGTTCGTGTTGGACCACGAGATCAAGTGTTGTATGCTGTGGTCCTCGAGCATGTTATATAGCTTGTGTATGAAGGCAGTTTGGACGACCTTGGGTCCCTGGGCTGCTGCCATGGCTGCTCCTCCTGCTCCTGCATGTATTTCTGCGTTGGTGTCCACATTGCCATTCACGTTGCCCCCCTGCTCAAAGTCGGGACTGCTGTTGGCTGGTGGGCCCATTGAGCTTGAGGATGGAGACGTGATGTCCATCGGATCACCTGGCATTGATTCGGACATGTTGTTGAACGGTTGCATGGTAGTGTTCTTTCTCGAATTATGTGCCAACGGTCGACCAAGGCCGCCCGGTGCATCGAGTTGCGCCACGCTACTCATTCCACGTGGCTTGGATGAACTCTGTTAATAGCAGAGGGTGGAAGAGGGGGGCCAAATGTGAAGCAGAAGGAAAAGGCCCCAGGTGCAAGCGAAGGACTGCAACACGGACCTCCTTCTATACCACCGAACGTGCGTACCACGACGTTGCATCCATAGGGAATATATTACCAAGCCGCAGCGCGTTCGCGGAAGTGTTAGCATGGGACTCGAAATGTGGCGACTCGCAATTGCCAGGCCGAAGACGGTCTGTCGACAACAACAATTGCTTCTTCCGAGGGAGAGGTCCAATTTTCGTGTAGAGCGTCAACAGAATCTTCGGCCGGTTTGTGGCGAAGGGCGATCGATTCAGATTGCACTTCGGAGCTATGAGGAGAGGGCCAAGTGCATGGCTGCCATCTCAGTGGCCACTGTGCAAGCTACCACTATCAGATTGCGTGGTCAAGCTATCAGAACGGGTCGCAGGGGGGAGGAAGGATGGGGGAAGAGGATGAGGACAAGCAGGCGGTGGTGTGCAGAGTTCGCGTGTTCGTGCTCGTTTGCAGTTGTGGTTTCCTGAGGTTGTCCCCTTTTTTACTCGTATGGCATGGCTACTGGGGTTGGGCGGGACAAGGAGGAGCTGCAAGTACTACTTTGGCACATGCGCGAAGCTGGACTCTACCTACCGAGTACTACTAAGTAGTGGGTCTTGGATGCTTGGGCTGGTTCCTCTGCCTCCCAATCGTGGCCCTCTGGCCCCAAGCCTGCACGACAACCCGGGCGCACGGGCCCCGGAACCCAGCTCTGATTACGGTAAGCTGCGGTGTGTGTCCTAGGCTTGCTTCGCATCGCATAATCTGATGCTCTGCTGCCAGGGTTTGAAACGTGCCAAACGACCACACTCAACCATTGAACTCAGACATCTATCCCACTAACGGCCTCGCCCTTATAGCATCAGCTGGCCGAGCTGGCCGAGCTGGTACCTACGCCATGACCCGGTCTCTGAAGAGCATCCAGCTCTCCGAGAGCGAGGGCAATGCACCAACCACTGGCAGCACTAATAGCCACCGTGCTTCTGAAATCCGACCCCAATCTGACATGCATGTGCATTGTGTGTCAGCTGGGCATGGTTATGCCTTCGAGGTGAAGGCAGGCCAGCACTTCCGCGTAGTAGACCTACATGGCCTGCAAGTGGTGGATTTGGCTGCCTGGGCTCTACCGGATCTCAAGGAGAAGCTGTCCATGGCCTACACACGCTTTCACCTCCGGGGGACCACACCCACGGTTGGCGAATGCTTGATCACCAACAAGGACGAGCCGATCCTGCGAATAGTCGAGGACACCGTCAAAGTGCATGACATGACCTTCATGTCTTGCTTTCCAGAGATGTATGAGAAGCTTGGTCAGAAGGGGCATAGAAGTTGCGCAACCAATATCGCTGAAGTCATGAAGCCCTATGGCATGAAGAGCCATCTAGAAGTCACCGATCCTTTCAATATCTTCCAGAACACGCCGAATTACACCATCAAGGCTTTGAATACTAGCCGTCCTGGGGACTATATTCAATTTGAGGCCCTGAAAGACACGGTGTGCGCGGTCAGCTGCTGCCCGTATGATCTTGTAGGTCCTCCACCTCCGTTTGAAGCCTATCACTTCAGGGTTGACATGAGCAGAATGGTTTTAATGGTGGGACCGTGACGGATATAGCGATCGTTACCAATATCAATCACGAACACAAGACCTACATATAGGCATACAGGTACATGTATAGTGACTGGATTCTTTCGTGCATAGTTTTCCCTGTTGTTCACCGGCGACCGACAAGTAGAATCACAGATCCCTTGGACGCGGTTTATAAAGAAAGGCACAGCCGTGCGAACGATCAACACTGTATCTGTTCCATTGGTCCCGACTTCCACGTCTTCTACGGTAATTCATTGTTCAGGTAATGCTGAAATAGTGTCCCAACAGGACGGACTTGAATTGGTATGAGCAGTGCATTTCCTTCGCTACCATGAGCGCTACGCTACTATTCACTTCATCTGCCGATCCTACGGTTGTTATACAGTGGCGGTCGTGGGGGCGGGCTCGCCGTTTTCCTGTCTCATCTCTACCTCTGCAGCACAGCCTTCTCCTTCTCCTTCTCCTGCTCCTGCTCCTGCTCCTGCTCCTGCTCCTGCTCCTGCTCCTGCCTCAATCATATTTTCTGCCCAAACAGGGCCCTTCCATTCTCTCTCCTCCTCCCTCAACACCCTCTTAACCCAAAATATCGTAATGACCGTCCACACCCCGGCCCAAATTGCAGGGACACTCCAGCCCAACCCATAGGCAACCGCCCTCGGTACCGTGAACACTAACGCCATCAACGCTACGCCAACAGCCAGACTCGGCACACCCCAAAACCAGGTCATCTGCCTCAACAGCGCCCTGAATTTGGGAGAGGCGTTGTACCTCATCAGAAACGCAGCTCTATATTTCTTCCCGCCTCCTCCATCCACCGCCACAACATCCTCGATGATCGAATACGTAATCGGTGGTGTCACAGAGCCCTTGGGATACGACGACATGCGGAAATACCTTAGTCTCCACCCCCGCTGAACTGCTACACCGTTGATAATGAAGATGATACCAACAATAATGAAAGCTAATGGGAGCGGGGTGGCAAGGATTCTTTGCAGTGGTGGATGCGGAATTGAGCCACCGATGAGGATGCCCGTCATGACTGCGTAGGGGCCTGAGAGGAGCCAGTGGAGGCTGTCGAAGCCCCAGAAGCGCGGAGAGAGATTGAGGGGCCGATACTTGTCGGATTTTTTGAGCAACAAGTAGCCGCGGCAGGCGTATTCGTAGCCGGTTATGAAGCCGAAGACAGAGGTTATGATTGCGAAGACTGGATCGAGGGAGGGTTAGTTGATTCGTACATGGTGGTGTTAACCTTGTGAGCAGAGTGGGGGCAAAGTAGGAAGCGGGAGGAAGACTTACGAGCTCCTTCGCGCAAATTTGTGCCATAGATCAAACCGTAGTAGAGGGCAATGGGCACAAAAAAGGACTCGGCTATGATCAGAAACCAGAAGATACAAATGGCGAGTTTGTGATGCCAAAGGCAATATGGCAATGGCGGTGGGCGCTCATTGATTTCGCGCTTGTCAATGGACGCCTGGATAGTAGGTGAGTCCGATCCATCCAAACCCTGTGTAGTCTCGATCGCTGTCGGACTCGTACTTGGCGAGAGAGTATAGAGGGGCGCCTCATTTGTGTCGGTGGTACGTTCTTCTTTGGGAGATTCGAGAGGTGCGTTAATTTGTCCAACCGAAGTCGTCAACCGAACGGGGCTACTTGGTGCGTGGCGTCCAGGCTCGCTTGCTCGTCTTTGGCGTGGCGGGTAGAGGTCAGAGGATGAATGCCGACTAGGTCGTCGAACATCGAGGCTTTGTCTTTGATACGCCGCACGTCTAAACTCTTCTGACGCCCGTGTCTCCGAGTTGCGTGGTCGATAGCCGTCTTGACTCGGTCTTCGCACACGCGCCGGAGCGGTATGTTTGAAGGAATGAAGCATTGTGGGCGCAGATGTTTGTAGTCAGTGGAGGCCGAGGAGGCCGAGGAGGCCGAGGAGGCAGCAGAGGCCGGATGTGGGTTTCAATCTAATTTTCAATCTGATTCTATCAATGTCGAGGATGGCTGTAAACAAGGACAAGTGCCTGGTAACACAGAGCAGGTGGCAAAGGTCAATTACTACGTAGTATGGAATCCAAGGGCCCCTTTGCACACTGGTTCGGGGGAATCGGGATGAGCAGCCTCGATCCCCACCAATGCTTGCCAATTACCTGCCATTACCTGCCAACACCTGCCCAATACCTGCCATTGTCGAAAGCGCGCTGACGTAGGTAGTACGTCACACGTCACATTCTGCACACAAGGAGCACTTCACCCGCCCGAGAATGTCTCAGTGTGATCGATGGCTCAACGTAGTTTTCCAAAAACAGCATGAGATAAGTAGCAACAACGGCAATGGCAGACCCCAAGCTCATCCCGACGCTTGACACTACGTTCAATCTCCTCGATCGGTTTGTCAGCTCCCTCAACTCCCTCCCTCCAGATGGCACCACTCCGCCGCCCGACAGTCCCTCTCCACTCCCCCTCGTATCCACCTGTGCCGCAACCCTCCGAGCGCAAACAACCAAGCTCTCCCTCCTGATAATCACACCCCCTTTCACCCCCACAGCCATCTCCGGCATCCTCAGTTCCCTCAATGACGCCGTCCTCCCAAGTCTCCTGACTGCAGCACTCCTCCTGACACCCTCCACCGTTACAAAAGCATACTCCTTGGAAACAGTCTCCCTGACAAAAGCAACGCTCCGAGATCTCCGAGACCTGGCTCGTCTCGTAGAAGCACGTTCCAAAGATGGGAAACCAAAAGCAGAACCAACATCGCAGCTGAAGAACGACGTAACGGCAGCAACCGGCAAGATATGGGATGATTGCGACGAGCTGAAGAAGCTAGCAGATGATGGCATCGCCGGGTTCGTGGTAAAGAAGGCGGAGCAATATCTAGACTTGATCAAAGATGCCGTCAAGGAGATAGAGGAATGGGATCCAGAGGAGGACGAGGACGAGGACGAGCATGGATTCTTCAACGACGAGCAAGATACTCCGCCTTCCCTCCCCAAAGATCCCCAGGAAATGTCACCCATCTCAACCCCATCCTCCCAGCCCACTCAAGACCTCCACAACCTCAGATCCGCCGTCCTCAAAATCCTAACCCGCATCCCCCAATCCCTGCACGTAGTGATCGCCCAACGCCTGAAAAAGGGTCTCCCTCCCTCCTCCTCCTCCTCCTCCTCCTCCTCACCCCACCCTATCAATCCAAACCACCTCCTCACCCTCGACACCCTCCTATCCCGAATCTCCCAAACCTCCACCTGCATCGACGACGTCGCAGAACGACTCTACACGCACGACGCGCTCGGCGCGATGCTGACAACGGAGAAGGCGAGGGCGTACGTGGTCGAGATGGTGGAGAGTGTGCGTCGGGGCTGGGACGTCAAGCCGACACGCGCATCGGTCGCTGATGCAGATGGAGCGAGGGCTGAAGAAGGAGGAGGAGGAGGAGGAGGAAGAGAAGAGACAAAAGAAGACAGATACATAGAACGAGCGCTCGAGTGGATCAAGAGCGTGGGTACCACTCTACCGCAGCAGAATGCAGACTTACAATCTCGAGGAACTGTAACCTAACTAGCTGGAACGGGAGACCAAAAAAATAAAATATAAAATAAAATTGAAACATACATTTCATGATACGGACGTTCAAGCTTGAGTATGAGAGGCCCGTCCCCACAGTTCCTTGTGTCTACAAACTCTGCAGAACATGGCTGCTCTGGAGGGGACTACTCTGATTTTCTTCCCCCTTAATTAGCAAGGTTCAGACCGTGCCTGTGCCTGTGCCTGTGCCTGTGCCTGTGCCACCATGTTCACACGCACAAAGAAGTTGAAGGGGGGGAAAAGGAAAGAGATACACTGCGTTGCCCTCGGAATTACAGACAGACAGACAGACAGATAGAGGTGTAAGGAGAAAAGTGTTCCGAAACACTTACTTTAACAAGGCTGAAATCCAAGCCCGTGTAATCTTCTTGTCTCTGTTTCTCTCCATGTCTCCCCTATCTATCTATCTATCTATCTAGATGCAGGGTGGCCCAATCTGGCCCTTTTTTGTTCTCCTCGAAAATGCTCTAAACCAGGATGGTGCTGGTGACACCTGTTTCTCATGCTGATGGATTGTTTTTTTTGGGGCGCACTTTTGTTGTCTCCCCCATGCCGAATTCGCCAGACGCAATGCAAATACAATGCTGCCGAAAACCGTAGTGTCTTGACTTTTTTCAAAAAGGGCTTTTGTCTTTCCCCCCCCCCACCTCCCAAATGGTCCCAGATTCTATATGCCACACACTCCCCATGATGACGCATGCTGTTTCGTGCACAATGCAAAGTAAAAATGATCAAGTGTAGTGATGGTGGTACAGGTCTGCCTGAAATGCAAACCTCGACCGCTTCAAACGCCAATAGCCTTTGCATATCTTGAAAACGTATCAACTGGGCTCTCAGCAACATCTCCAATCGGACAAAAGAGCTTCTTCATGTCGAGTTCGAGGGTCTCCATATTGAATGAGTGGTCGATATTGCTGACACTACCGGGTTCTTCACCCCTGCGTGCCGCATCGCTTTTGCCGAATTCACGCACTTGACGAAGGCCTGAGATGACCTGTTTGAACCTGGTCTCTGCTGGAAGCTGCCAGTCATCGATGTGATTGGGCTGCAAGAACACCCGCGCAAGCCAGTAGAAATGCACACCGTCTCGGCAAAACCCATGCCGTCGAGGAGCACAGCCCGCATACTGCGAGGGAGGATACTGGAGCTGCATATCTTGATCCCACATGTTCTTCCACTTGATAAGCGCATTTGTAACCGACCTCATTAGTTTGTTGGACTGAAGTGATACTGCTCGAGGCATGCTGGTAGTCGACGAACCATCTGGGCTGGCATGCCCACTGGCAGGGTTACTATGGTAAGCAGAGTACAAGCCATCCTCTTGCGGTGAGGATGCAGGAGGCGATGTCAGTGTCTCGAACGACGTGGGCATGCCAGTCGAGAGTTGTCGCTGAAGCTGCCAAATCTGTATGTGTAACGAATGAATTAGGATAAATTTAGAAAACACATTCGTTGTACGCGGCTGGAACATGAGTGTTGGCGAGTACAAGGCCTCGATGGCATGGTGCATATCTAGCTGCTTCAACCGCTGACTCCCAGCTTGATTGAGAGCTTGCTGTTGGTCCGGACCATTCATGCCAAGCGCGCTGGCACATTTTCCGGAAGTCGTAGCATCCCAAGCTGCGTCGTCGCACGGCAATGGAAGCCTGATTTCCGATGGGTCAAGCTCTGGCTCACAGTTGAAATAAAGCACAAGGGCCGAGTGGTAAAGAAAGACCAGATATGTCACCCTCAATCTCATCTCTTGATTGACCCATGTTGCCCAATTCCACCGAGAATGGTCTGGCTGCTCGCCCAGCTGCAAGTTGTGGAAAAAGCTGTACCCTTCGCTTTCGCTTTCGACCAGTTCAAGCAACCGATATCTTCTAATAATCCAAATCAGTTTCCTGCTATCACTTCGAGCAGTAGCTCGCTCTGCCGGGCCGCCATGCCAAGTAAACAGGATGTACAAAAGAAGAAGAGCTTGAATCTCCTCTAGATACCTCAAGGTTGCGACGTGTCGAGGTTGCGAACTGTCTAGATCACCGCCGTTTTGCGCCTGCTGAAAGAGAAGTGAAGTGCGCTCTATGCCGTATTTTGCTCGCTGCATCAACCCGCGAACTTGTACCTGTGAAACACGATCCGAGTACACCGCCCCGATGCAAATGATTGCCAGGATCAAACCGTCGTATGCCTCTGCGAAATTGAAGGACGCCATATGCAGAAAGGGAAAATGTCCCTGAAAATGGGAAAACTGCTCCAGAAAATGCTTGATATTATCAGCCGCAAGGCATGTTCGGAAGTTTGCATTACTTTGTTGCTCTAGAAGCGAGTCCTGTATCCCAGCAGGGAAGCAAAAGTCAACAAGGCGATCACCTTTTAGCTCAAGAGGATCTTCTTGTGTAGAAGCTAAATTCCAGAGTAGAGGGCCAAGCGTACCATCAGCCCCTAAGTTTGTGGGTGCCATGTAATAACCGTTTGGTTCAGCGGTAGTTTGATCATATTCCTTCTTCACATCCACATGCGACTGCATGCCTTGATAACTGCTCCCCATAGATGACGGAAAGATGTATTCTTGACTCTCCCCAGACTGAAACATCTGGTTCCATTCTTCCCCTACACCGGACGCCACTGACATGGTGCCTTTCCGCTCCTCTGCGCTGCTGGCTGGAAGGCCGTAATGGTGCGGTGATGCAGAAGACGCGGATGGATACATTGCATGGTTGTTCGACCGGGCTGCCTGCTGTATTGATGCCCAGGCGCCATTGCTTGCGGAACCAACAGGGGTTTGGGGCCCAAAGTTTTGATGGGAAGTAGATGGATGTAACGCACTCGGAGTGGTGGTCGCTGTAGAAAAGGGATTTGTTGGAGCGTCGGAGAAGTTGGACGATTTGGAAGAGAAAGTACCGTTCGTATGGCTCGTGTTTTGACGGAGGTTTGTGCTCGGCATCAGACCTGCAGCATTCGTTCCACTTACCGGAGAGTTAGCGTTCGACTTGGCCTGATTGTTCGCATTCTGAGACTTCTTGAAATGGGCGGCAGGATTAGAGAGGTGGCTGGCGCCTGTAGGATTGCCTCGGCGCACCGAGCACTTTTGAAAGTGTCGTTTCAGGATATCACTTCTCGAAAAGGTATCTTTGCACAGAATACACATATAAGGACGATCACCGGTATCTGCTTCGGTCAATGACATGGGTGCCAATTCAAGGACGGAACTCACGTCTTAGCAGGTGTCTTTTCAGGTGTTTGGCATGGAGGTATGTCTTGTTGCAATTTGGACAAGGGAACTTTCCATCCGCATCCTTTGCAGGCATCGCTGCACCCTTGGATGCACCATTCACTCCATTCGTCGTTGTAACGGTAGCCCGGCCAGGCGCACTGGGAAGAATCCCGCGCCTTCCTTGTGAGCCTACAACGTGTGTTGTGGGTTGTTCCCGGGAAGCATCTGTGAGCACGTTCGGCACTGTCTCCGAGCTAGACCATAAAGATGGCCGATTGTCTGGTTGGCTGAAGGGCGTTGTGGACATTGGGGCATACTCGCTTCGCACAGGAGCTGGAGCGATGCGTGGTTGGTATGCTTGTGACGTAGTTGTCGTAGGTGGGTATCCTTGCGGGTTAAGAGCCTGGTGACTTGGTTGTGGCAACAGAGGAGCTGACGAGAACCCGGATGGTACTCCTTGCGGCTGGAACTGCGGAGCTTGCTGGTACCGTCCAGTCAACTGGGCAGGACCACTGGAATTCATGCGCGGTAAGTCCTGGCGATAAGATGGAGGTAGATACGACCCCTGACTGGTAGGAGGCTGTTGCTGATGCTGGTGTATAGGAGGTAGATGAGGTTGGTAAGGCATAGCATACGTTGTTGCCATATTGGAGTATGATGTTTGCTGAACATTTGATGATGAATGCGTTCTTGACAATGAATGTCTAGGGTCCATCACAGGAAGAGAAGTCCACGCAAGAGTTGCACGCCGTCGACACTCATTGAGATTGGTCAACTGAGCAGCAACGAAACTTGGTGGATGACCTCCACAGGGGTGGCTGTGCGAAACCAATCGACGAGCACAGTTGGAATGACAGACCGAGCCAATACTGTCCAGATGCTAAGGTGAAATGAAATGCCCTCTCCACCAAAGTGTCCTATTGTTTTTCCCACTGATGTATTGATGTAGGTAGAGAAAAACCTTTAGGTAAGCTCAACGGGTGCGGGTAGATGAGGGTCTTCGAGGCTCTGTATAGGTATCCACCCGCGGCTGACTTGAAGGGCCCACAAATACGTCGATCCGTCTGCTGCTCCGTGAACACTTCGAGTAGAGTGAAGAAGATGCAGCAGATCCGACGGGGGTCTGTGGAGTTCAACTGCCACGTCGCGAAGCTGGAGAGCGCTTAGAATGTGTTTTCGTGTAAGAGATATTTATTGAAAAATTGCAAGAGGACCAAATAGTGGCAGATTTTGGCTCTGGGCAGAGGCCAAAGTAGTTAAAGTAAGTGCACTGACGCGCCGCGCCCAAAATTTGTGACGGTTCAGAGGCGAGGAGCGACCGGCGTGTCGCACAGTTATTTAGGGGTTCAATATGTAAGCAGACGAATAGCAAGGTTCCCAAGTCAGTCGAAATGAACGACGAAGGGGAAGAGCGAGTTGGAGCGGGTGGTCTCTAAGCTTTCAACCTCCCCTTGAAGAGAGTGGAGCAGGATGATTGGAGGGCAGGAGACGAGATGGCCCAAACGAGAGATGCAGGGTCTGATAGGGTGTAAAAGAAGCAATGATCTGAGAGAAAGAGACGGATTTGCGTGACGCCGGACGAAATGACCAAGAGCGTGACAGGGTGTAAACTGCAGTTTTACTGCAGTTTTCTATCTGGTGCCAAGCAATAATACTAACCTACTAACTTAGTACTAGTAACTTGCTACGTAGGAGTACTACGTACATAGTGCTACCGGAACAATATCGGTCAGCATCTCAACTCGTTACATACTTGATAGATGCATTACCTCTAGCCACCAGGCACAAATGCATAAAAGCTTCTTTGCCTCTCCTATCATTCCATGATGATAACTCTCTCCTTGCACAAAAACAGAAGTTCCAATCTTCCATTGTCAAACCTCCTGCGTCGTACGGCGACCATGCTCTTCGTGTTTGACATGCAGCCTACAAAACACCCACCACAGGTCAACGCGAGAGCAACGCATCAAGGCTTTGTTTCAACGACACATCCATATCAGTGCCCTCCTCATAGCCCAAGGATGGGTCGTGTCCGGCTTTACTAAGAATAAGACGAAAAAAGGGTGTCGATGCTACCCTGCCTTTGACGGAGCAATGTGCCACCCGGCCGAGAATGTCGACGTGCTTGCATATGCCAGTGATCTGACAACTCATACCGAGACGGCGAGCTAGTACTGAGATTATTTATTGACCAGGGTCTACGTCACTGAAATGGCTAGTGCCAACGTCCTTTGGGAAAGACTGCAAGGGATATCTTATCCAGGTCAGAAGTCAGGCCTCTCGTTTTGAGGAAGCAGAAGTATCATTATCCGTAGCCATCTCCGTCTGGTCGGCTTTTCCCGAGTGCATGCTTCTCTTACCACGTATTTGTGTAGTCCTGGTTTTTCGCACTCGCAGTCGTAAGAATACTACGTGGAGCATGGCAAAATGCGAACTACTACGTAGTACCTTAGGCATGCTAGCGTTAGTAGGCTGCGGGAATAGCGCGGGAATAGCGCCGGAGATCTACGCGTAGGGGAAGCGGCAGTTGACACTGGGAAGGACGACGACAAAGCTACGAGTCATGTGAAAGTCCCAAAACGAGAGTCGATTCGAATGTACGCATCAATTGCTGCAATCCAACTCGTACTCTAACTACTACTTGGACGAAGTATACGACTCGGCAAGTTTGCAACACAAACCACTAACTTACAGTCTTGGTCTGGGTGACAGCACAGCTGAAGGCAGCCGGGGAGCAGTCATTGTTTCCCGGCTGTCTGATGAGGAACATCCTGGTTACTTTAGATGTTCGGCCGGTCGTTGACTCGCCACAGAGAGCATTACATAATTACTGGACCAGGCCGCGAAATCTCTTCCTTTGATACTCTATCTACTGGTCCATTTCTTGGCCAATCAAAACTCATGCTTCTGCAGAATGTTTGAAGATCAGTCTGTAAACGTTTTCCTAGAACGTCCTCATCCTCTACCTACCCTCCCTGCCTTAGCGCAAGCACGATAACAACCGCTCCATTGCTCGTATCATCTACTACCAGTCTCCGAAGTACGGCCAGCTAGCTCATGCAGGAATGAGCTCGCTGTGCACCCGCTACCTCCCCATAGTTGGGCATTGTTGATGCCATCGTCTGCTGTGAACATAAACCCTGATAGGCCAATTGCTTAAGTTGGACGAGTTGACCATCAATTTGAAGTCCAGGTTATGCACATCGATCTTCCGATCCCGATTTCTATGGAATACCATCATAATTGAGACCACACCTCTGCTGAAGACCTCACCTTTCCGCAGAGTTCTCTAGCTGGACATTTATTGAGGCTTTAATCATCGTGAAGGACAATGGCCAACAGTCACAGTCACTTTGAGCGAGACCTTTCTCTGGGATTGTGGTCGCTTTCGCAATGGACCAGGCAATTCACATATCATTCGCCATATGTTCAACCTCATGCAGGTGTGCTGCAGATACATTTTGTCACACGTGCGGAAATGCAAGCCGACCACACCGTATTCGAGTACAAAAGACGCTGCATTGTCCTCGCCCTTCCATGCAGCATGGGCTTCTAACCTCCCAAGAGAGGCGATTTTGTGGTCCACAGTGTCGATTTCCAGCAGCTTGGTTACTTTGTCATCCGCCTCCGCAGAAATGCTTACAAGCAATCAAGATCATTTTCACCTTTCGACCTGCATGAAGGACAATTCACCGAACGTTTGAAGTGGAAGCAGCAGGCTAAGCACCCCTACCAGAACACCATTTCGCAAGCAACTTCCCTTTCCGTTTTCTGGCGCCGGGGTTTGATGCTTGCCCTTTGCATTTTGAAAGACTAAGATTGGTCTTTAGATCCAAGCAGGTCCACAGCCGAGCCTTGACTACGAATCCTTCTCAGATCGATAGCTACGTCTGTCATACTCGAGTAAGATCGCATGGGCTTCCATGATCGTGGGTCACTCTCACCTGACTTTTCCCCGCATGTTTCACAGCTTCCTCCGCCCCCACACTATCACAGATCGTTCCACGAGAGCCTGGACTCGTGACTGGGGGAGACATGTGGTCTAGGCGCCTGCCAGCCCATGATTATTACAGAACATGTGCTCGCAGGGTAGATAGCCAACTTCTTTGCCGGATCAAGGCATTTCTTGGGTATGTACGAGGAATAACAAGCAGCAGCTTGATAAGCGGGAAATCGATGAGATATACGGTCGTGCCACACAGCTTACCGTGGAAGCAGCCGAAGAGATCTCCGACTGTTCTCCTCGGATCAAGCGAGAATGCTTCGTTTACTGCGCCATGGTTGTTCATCAGCAGAGCCTCATCCCGCTGAGCCACTTCGTAATAAAGAGAAGGAACCGAATTGATGCCGAGATGAGCCCTGCACGCCTATGGTACACGACTTTGGAAGAACGCACTCATACAGAGTTGAAGCCAAGCAGAAACGACCAACTGTGCTGTTGACCACCAAATATCAGATCTAATCCCCCTTTTTCGTCCTTAAGGACTTCCCAACGCCCGCATGCTGTCCTGTTGTGCTTCCTGACCGCCTTACTTCGATCCTGATGACACCTGTCTCTGTCGTGTCACCGTCTTTGGGATCGTACTATTCATCCGTGCCTCAGAATGTGACACGTTCCCGAACCATAGACATAGGTAGCAAGTGGCTAACCGTCCTTTGACCACAACCTGTCATCTGGAGCAATCTGTGCGTGAGTGGCCTCAAACAGCCTGGCTAATGACTATTCACTCATCTTCGAGCAGCAAACCCGGCTTCATTGGGCCACTCTCGGGCAAGTCAATACTCCAGATCCTCAGAGCACATCCAATTGCGCAAACAACCAAATCTTTGCATCTGCCAATCATGCCATGACGCTGACCCTTGAGCCCAGGCCTGGTGCAGGATTTTGCGAGAATAAGTTTACTGGTGAGGTTGGAGCAGTGCCCAAAGTCTCACAGATGGCTCATACCAGTACTTTGGCTAACGACCTTGGCCAGTGTTTGGTGTCGTTGTCCTTGTTGTTGTCCTTGTCGCTGTCGCTGTCAGTGTACAGTGCTCATGCGACTACAATGCTGCCAGCGCCTTCTGATGAAAGATATTCGTATTCAGTAATCGGGCCATAGTTTGTTACTGTTGAACTTCTGAGAGGGCCTATTGGCCAGGTTTCAGACGCGTAATCCCTACATTTCGCCTGCTTTTTGATTGGTCAATTTCTAACTTACTGCAGTTTGGCTTCTAATTTTGCTGTACGGTACTCCGTACTACGTACAGCCCTTTGTACATAGATCTATCTACGCTCTTCTACTCCGTAACCCCCCCTAGCAATCGAACACACTTTTGCTTTTCTTCGCACTCTTGCACAGCAGGTAGGTTCACAGTTACCAATATATTGGGCCCCGATCCGCAGTCTTAGCAAAAAAGACGAATGATGAGACCCAATCTTGATTGGGCGGTTTCTTGACGCCGATTTTCAGCCATGGAGGAGGGGAGAACAAAGAAGATGTCAACCTGCTATGCAGAGTGCGTAGAGAAGCAAGTTGATTGATAGCTACGGGGGTAGAGAGCGTAGATCTATGTACAATTGGCTGTACCGTACAGCGAAATTAGAAGCGAAATTGCGTCGGAAATTGACCAATTAGAAGCAGCAGAAACGCAGGGATTACGCATATTAAACGCGGCCAATAGGCCCTCTCAGAAGGTCAACAGAAGATGAACCAAATAGGCCTGGGATTGTAAAAGATGATAAATACCACGTCGCCAGATGGTGGCGCCGCCGCCAGCATTAGCTGGGGCTGAGGTGATTTTTGATGCACTGGTAGCCCTTTCTTTTCCTCTCTTTAATTGGACTTTTGTCCCCATGTTGGTTTCTGACCATCACTAATAGGGGGGGTGGGGAGGAGGGCTGGCTGGCATCTTCTTTGCCGGGAGACGGTGACGAGGGCGATGACGATGACGATGATGAAACCTTGGGAATAGGGAGTCTGGGGTTGGAGATGCTGCGAGTTTCAACTGTAGGTTAACTGCTAGAGAGGTTGGAAATAGGAGGAGGAGGAGAGAGGTATGAACTGGGACGGTAGGCATTGCGGGAGCTAGATGTGATGTATTATGATGAGATTACTCTTCCATCGCGTACCGACACTTTTGTCTGAGGGCGTTGTTGTAGCAAGCAGGACCAGGGGAGGGGGGCATCTGGGCTCTGGACTTTCTTCTCCTTCTTTTTCTTCTTCTCCTCCTCCTTCTCCTCCTCCTCCTTCTCCTCCTCCTCCTTCTCCCGGTTTTCACATTCAGTGGAGAGGCTCCAAGCTTATAGTGCCGATGATTGGTACAGTCGACGATTGTGAAATGAAGATGGGACGCAGCCAGTCCACTCTGCTGGCTCGGGGAATCTCGAGTACATATATAAACTCCACAGGATTTAACGCGTTGACCATTATCATTCGCGGCTTATGGCGGAACCCCCGCGTCTATATGTTGTAGCTTGGAATGAAATAGCCATCTTCTGCCTCGCTATCTCATACCGTGCATCCAGACGCTCAAATCCTCCGCGCTCAACGACCGGCACCAGACTTACCGCCCACAGGCAGCACCCCCCTGGCCTTCCCCCTGATCTCCGCCAGCGCGCTCTCGATTCCCTCCCCCCCCTCCCTAACAGCACCCCACCTCTCCCTGACCTCCGCCTCGAACCTCAGCGCAACATCCCTCCTCTTCTCCCTCGCTCCCCTCAGCTCCTGAAACAATTCCCCCAGTCTCTTTTCAAAGAACTCTGTCGATGCCGTCCACTGGTCTTTGGTCTGAGAGGCGAAGAATTTGGCGCGTTCGGATTCCGAGAGGGATCTCAGGGTTGAGAGTTTTTCGAGATGGGTGGACGAGGTGGTGGTGGAGGTACTAGACGGATGGCGGGGATCGAGGTCGAAGAATTCTTTGTCAAGGTCGGAGAAGGACACTGATTTCAGGGTGGCTGGGTCGTGGTCAAGCAGGTCGGAGTGGGGGCGTTTTTTCTTGTTTGTCTTGTCTCTTGAGTTGGTAGGGGGAAAGAGTGGTGGTGGAGTTGTATTGCCGGAGGAGTCGGTGTAAGAGGATGTTTTGTCAAAGGTTGCGGTGATTTGCGCACTGTTTACCGGTGCTGGTGGTGGGATGACGACGGTAGACTTGGTGGGTTTCGCTGGTGGTGCCATAATGGAACTCTGGCTTGGGCGAGGTCGTGAGGTCGGTCGTTGTCTGTACGGCACAGGGGAAGGAGAACGGACGGGAGATGGATTCTGGATGAAGCTTGGAACGGGTAGGGACTGGGCCTGAAGATACCGAGCATTGCTTGGATCTCTTCGAGCTTCGCCTATCTCGTCCCAGAAAGCAGGGCCAGCCTCAACATTGACGGGATCGCCAAAATGCACATCGTTTTGATGATAGCGCTCGTCTTCTTCCTTCTTGAAATGGTTGTGGCCTTCCTCTTTCTCTTCGGGTGGTCCATACTGCTGCTCGTAATCGTTGAAATTGCCCGCGCTGAGTAATTTTGGTGACGACTGGACGTGACCGTTGCGCACCCCATACGGTTGCTCTTGTAATATGCCCTCAATGGAACTGATAGTACTATCCTCAAGCTCTGTGTCATCAAATTTACTCTTCTTCTGCTGCTTGAGGTCAGTAACGTTGCGTCTCTGCGGTATCTTACTCACGGATCCTAGTTCTGAGTCGGAGACAAGAGGATAGCGAGCTGCAAGGGCTTTAGCTAGGCCGGACAGGTCACTCACATTGCTCTCGGGATTCGCGTCCAGAGAAGTCTTGGGGACTTTTGCATATAAATCTTTGGCCCGAAAAGCTGGCTTGATAACGGCGTCATCTGCTACGTGATTGACATTTCCAAAGGGGTTGTTGCGTGGTTTCTCATCTTTCTTCTTCACGAAGCGATTAACTCCGCTCATTGTTATGCCGCAGCGAGAAGTTAGTTCTTAGCCAGCATCTACCTGCATGACAGATTCCAGACGACAGCTGGCGTGTGGTAAGACAGTATGGAGGGGCCTAAGAGAATCAAGTGGCTATTGAAAAGTTGCTATTAAGGACTCGTACGTTCCGTGAGAATGATGCGTGACCGAGTTCGGAAACTATGCGCATGAATTTCTCGAGTATCACGAACACGGAACACGAACACGGCGCGTTCATCACGTGCTAATTGTGCGCGTTAATGAAGGGCATGCATTAATGTCCTCAAGATTGTAATACCACATCCAGGTGCTGGAGCTCAACGTACGACACCCATTCCTCATTAACGCGTTCAAAGTGTTATAAAACTCAGTCATCATAACCATGCTAACGCTGTAGACATAAATCTTCCAAGATAACACATCTCGACTCCCTTGGACCCTTCGTGATATCCAGTGTGGTAACCCAAAATCCCAGCCTCAGATGAAGTCGTCATTAGCGGTCCATCTTTCTCTTCCGTGCCGGAGCATGGCCATTCTGGCCCGCCCTCGGGTCACCCTCAGAAATGAAAGCATCTTGATGGCCTCGTCTCGCTGGCTTCCTCCATTCTGGCATCACCTTTGCTCTTTTGAAAACGATTTCGTCCTCACTGCTGCTCGCTTCGTTGTACTCTTTTTCTATTCGCCGATGGGTATTGTCGGAAAATCCATTGAATTTATCATTTTCAGGATGGTCTGAGTGTGGATCCCAGACAGCTAACCCATCTGGTGGTATTGCCTCGTCTTGCGGCTGGCCTCTGCCATGTTGGATTAGCGATCCGTTGATGCTTGTCAATGACCAAGCGAAGACCGCCACCTCACGAATCGTATTCATGACGGTGCTTGTCTCGGGCCCTGCTGGGCATCTTGATACACAGGGTGCTACAGACGCCGGCGGACCACCAGCCTCAACACTATGTGCTTCTGGTGGAGCTGCAGGCTCTGTCACAGGTAGGGACCATGGTGAGGCAAAAAGGCTATTCTCGAAGCCACCGGGTGCCTCTGGACCGTAAAATTGCGCAACAGATGGTCTGGCTCGGCGTAGGACCACAACTAGTCCATCTGAGGTGCATGACACCACTGCTTCTACCTCCACCGGACCAACATCCAGAGGCATTTCTTCCACAGGTGTCATAGATGATGCCGAAGATCGTGTCGTTATAGGCGGATCGAAGATTGCATCATCACGGTTAGCACCAAGGTCTGTGCTGTTCCCAGATGCCGATCTGGACTTGTTCATATCCTTAACTGCTGGTGAGATGGAATCTTCCGTTTCATCTGTATGAGCCCGAGAGCGACTATGATTGTGTGCATCGCTATATGCATCAGCCTGATCTGGTCGCTGAAGACGGACGCCTCCTTCGTCCTCGTCTTCATCACTGCTCTGTGTCTGCTCCCTCGTGGCGGCACGGTTTCTTTCTTCCAACAGGGGGTTGCGGAACCAGAACCGGAGATAGGCTATCGAGTCGTTCGACTTAGCACTTTCTAAGCAGCGGACCGCATCTTGCAGGCACTCTTCTGCAATGCAAAAGTAAAAGCTTTTATTGATCAATTGGTCTGCTCGGACCCCGAGGATGCTGGAGACGCAATTGGTAGCATACATGATTGTGGAAGTTCGGGTAAATCGATTGAGGAATAGGGCCGCTCTCGGTTCGTGTGAGGCGGAAGTAGGAGCTTCTGAGAATTTGCTAGAGATGTAGGACAGCATGTGATACCGCGGATCCCGGGGAGATGAGGAAAAGAGTCTCTGAACCATTGGAGCTTCCTTCTGCCGTTCTGATCATGAGTTAGATATGTGGATGAAGTTCAACTGCTCAGTACTTACGCAAGCTCCGTGGTCCTCGGCGGTAAATGCTGGTACTGGCAACAAGGACCTCGTAGACAACAGTGAAAACGCATTCGCAACTGACAAAAGAACCGTTCTTCTGCTTTACTTTGCAATAAAAAAGTGCTGCAGCCTTATCCAATTCAATCCCGCGGCCATGACTTGCTTTCGCGAACGGAATCTCTTGAGGATGGAAGTAGTCCCAGCATGGTCTTCCGACCACTTCGTCTGGAAGATAGCCGAGGATGTCTTCTACAGAGTCGGATGCATATCGAATTCGCGCGTCCAGTGAAAGATCTGAGTTGGGTCAGACATTGCCCACCTTGAAGATAACGAGTACCTCACCATGGATTGTGATAAAGGTGGTCTCCATTCTGGAGGAGGATAATCAATCGCACCAGCACACGTCGATTTCTCTCAGGAGTAGCAGTCTTGGTGGACACTGGCCTCCCAGCCAAAATGGAAGTACGAGCTCTCTTAAAGGATGGGATGCCGTGTTATTGCATTCCCAGCTCCAAAGTTACTCAGATGCATGGGATGACAACACTAATGCACTGTCCCCGGGGTGCATGGAAGAATTGAACGCTCACGCAGGAGTCAGGAAGTTGACCAGTGCGAAGCAGTTCCGACGACGTGTTACTCGCAGGCAGTAGAGATCCGGTAGAGTTCAGTCAATCCTCTGCAGCAATAACGGGCGACGTTGCGGGAGCGGCAATAAGGTTCAGGTAGGATTTGCTGGTTCGGAACCGTTAGAGAGAAAGCAGGTTGTAGTACAGTGGAGAAGTAGTGATGATACACAACAAAGCTGTGGACGGCGAGGCTCAAATTTCGCCACTCATTCGCTGTTGCGATATGACTGGTGTGACCAACAGCGGTCAGCTTGTAAATTCATGAGTACTTCGATTGATAATCGAAAGGTACCCAACCAAATGCTGGTCGAAGGGGGGAAAATTGTGTCTTACTTTCGGTAGATTCACAAACTTCCTGCTGGCAACATAACGGCATGGACTCGTTCCCGCACCCTTCACCGTCACAGGGGGTCTGAGCTCCAAGCCCACCAACCTCAAAATTAGACAGGTTCTTGACGTGAATCAACTGCTCTTGTAGGATCCTTAATGCAGCTATGGCGCGGTATTCGAGCAGTGGTACCTCAGCCCCTTGGCCTACTGGAATGATGATGTGATCCAATCCACCCTCAAGTGGAACTTCGGCCTCGGACTGGCCTGGAACTGATTCCGATTTGCAGTCGAAAGAGGCTAAACGGGCATGCAAAGAGACAAGATGGGTGACCTGTCCAAAGACGGCGGGAGCAAGAAAGCGAAAGGATACCTTCAAATCCGTGGGACCAAAAATGATGGTAACGATGAAAAGTGGTCTGCCTGGTTAAGCCACGCATGCAAGGATCAGCCAGCCGTGCATCAACTAAGCATGAAAGTCCTTAGCGGTTCCTTCCATCGACGATTTGACTTATTGTGCCAATCACAAACTGGTATAGAAATTCCAAGACGAAGTACTGGACGAATGTGGTACTAGAGTAGATGCAGGATATACCCTCGGATTATCTACGCATACGTTGCATGCTCAAAGCTACACCTTACACGAGTGCCGCCTGCAACCTCAATTCATCATTTTCCTTCTCCATGCAGAATTGCGTCGAGTTCACAGCCTCCCCGTAACAACATCAAAGGCGAGCCTGAGCCACCCCGGCGGCTTGAGAAGCCGGATGAGGTGCTAGCTTCTCCGTCTCCCTCTCTATCCTTGCGCCTAGGCCTTTGTTGATCCTTCTAAACATCTCATAAGTCCTCCGGCGTACCGGTTCCCTAGCTGCGCATAGGTGTCCAGCCACATTGTTCACGAAATTATCCTGTTGGCCATGCTGGCGTCCTAGAACTTCCCATAATCCATTTGGCTGAACGAAGTCTTCATCCGTCACAGGCAGTTGCTGAGCCACAGCTGCCCCTGCCCACTTCTCATGTTCCTGGCTCGGCTTGACTGGCTTGTACGTCATGTTTCGGAAGGAGCCTAAATAGGAAAGTGGTCAACAGAGGCAAGATGAACAGTCCACCGACGGCAACGTACTCGGATAGGAAGGATTGGCCCCGTAGTTGCCATTGACAGCCATCATCCCGTCTCTCTGGTAAGGGTTGAAAGCGCGCAGCGGTTGGTTGACAGGAATCTGTTGATAGTTGACTCCGAGACGATGCCGGTGGGTATCTGGATATGAAAATAATCGCGATTGAAGAACGGGATCCGCAGAAGGTTCTACTCCAGGGACCATATGCGACGGGGAGAAAGCTACTTGCTCGATTTCCGCAAAATAATTCTCAGGATTTTTACTCAGGGTGAACTTGCCAAACCTACGAAGCGGCACATCGTTTTGCGGCCAGACCTTGGTCAGATCAAAGATATTCCAGCGGAACTTCTCTGCCTGTTCCGGACTCAGGACCTGGACATAGCATGTCCAAGAAGGGTAATCGCCCTTCTCGATGGAGTCAAACAGATCTTGCGTATGGTGGTCCGGGTTCTCGGAAGCCATTTGACCAGCTTCCGCGTTGGTAAAGGTCTTACTGCCCTGGTCTGTTTTGCAATGAACCTGGATATAGTTAAATTTACCATCAGGTCTGGTAAACTTATAGGTGTGACCCGAATAGCCGTTCATATGACGATAAGAGTACGGGGTGCCACGGTCAGAGAAGAGGTGCATCACCTGGTGTGCCGACTCTTGATGCGTCGAGAGGTAGTCCCAGAACATAGTGGCGTCCTTGAGGTTCGTCTGTGGATTTCGTTTCTGAGTATGAATAAACTGGCTGGGTCAGTACTAGGGGTCAAACACTCTAGAATCTAGCCTTGCTCACGATCGGAAACTTGCTTGGATCTCGGAGGAAGAAGATAGGTGTGTTGTTGAAGACCCAATCCCAATTGCCCTCATCGGTGTAAAACTTGATCGAGAAGCCACGAGGATCGCGCGCACTGTCTGGCGAACCTTTCTCGCCACCAACCGTCGAGAAGCGCGCAATACACTTTGTCTTCTTGCCAACCTCTGACAACATATCAATTGAAGTCTGGTATCCATCAGCGCGCTATAAGGACTGTGGAGGCTGGTGGCTGTAGGCTGTAGGCTGTAGACTTCATACCAGGTCAGAGATGTCGTCGGTCACCTCAAACTCTCCATAAGCACCAGCCCCTTTGGCATGTACAACTCGTTCGGGGATGCGTTCACGATCAAAATGCGCCAGAAGGTCGATCAGGTGACTGATCTGGCATTAGCGAACCCTGGTTCTAAATTTGGGGAAATATCGTCATCGAGGAACTCACAAATCCTGGAGAAGGAGAGGTCCATTCTGTCCGATCCTTTGCGATGACTCGGGATCCATGACTGTAGGATAGACCAATTAGAAGGTATATACACATAATCATCTACGCCAGACGCACCGGGGCAGCCATTGCTAGTGGTGTAGACTGGAGTCTGCTCATACTGGAAAGCTATTGAAGTTCAGTGAGAGTGCAGCAGAAGAGGAGTGTAGAAGCATACTTACTGCCCGGCTTGTCGTTTGCGACCATGATCAATACGAGGTAGCAGTAGATATCCAAAGAGATGATCCGAAAATTCCAAGCAGGCAATGATATCTCTAGCAGATTGAACTGGGATGGACAAGTTCCCAGAAAACAAGCCTCGGTAAGTACTAGTAAGTAGTAGGTTGATGTATGCCAAGGTGAAGATTATCATTCAAATGGCACTGCAGAAGATGCTTCTGGTATGCTCCGCCTGAAGACTCGTCAACCTGATCTCCGTCATCGGACTTGATTTACCAAGGCCCGACAACGACAGCTTGACGTGCGAAGGCTGAGCCGATAGAGGCAAGCAGGCTCCGTCGTACATCTACGTAGTATGTATCTTTTTATGTGTGTGCTGGTCAGAGCTGGGCAGGTACTATCGGAGCAAGATGTACACTTCAATGCAGACAGCCATCTCACCGTCATACTCGAAGCAGGACCCACCGGACAATGTAGGTTTGTTAGGTGCCCTGTGTAACACACGGAGTACAAATACTTTGCTTGAGCACTGAGTGCCCTTTACAGTGGAGACTAACACCGGATAGACAAGTCAGGCTCAGTGACTAGATTGATGAGAGCAACCAGAGAGGCCGGAAGAGGTTACATAACTCCTATTTCAACCCCTTCAAAAGACAGACTATGCAAGCCAACAGGGAAGAAGAAGGAGTTGCGGCACGTTGCCGTAGTCCTTCATAAGGTGATGTTCATCCAATGATCCAAAGTTAGTCATGTCCTCCAGAAGCGCCACCTTGATGCTCCCCTAATGATGCCCTGGGTATCTTGCTGAAGCATAAACTATAGATAGGTCACACCAAGCACAGGTAGCCATGCCTTGAGACTGCCGACTCCCTATGACGCCATTGGTCTAGCAACAAACATCCCAACCCGGTTTAGTGAAGGCTAGCAGCATCGATGACCTCAAAATCGTCGTCATCTGCATCTGCCATGTAACCGTCTCTGGCGTCGACGAATTCGTATTCTTTGGCAAGCTTCTCGGTTTCTTTGTGCTCGAATCGTTCGAGGGCCTGAGCGACTGCCATGCTCAGGATTTGACTACCGCCACCAGGACCACGGGCGGCATCATAGCTATATGTGATATCTGCGTCTGGGTCGGGCGCCGCTGAAGCTTCCCGTATTTCCTCTTCCCCAGCAGAAGAGTCGGAGGCAGCTGCTCTGTCTAGAACGTTCCCCCGAGCTCGTTTTCTAGCCGAGTTGATGTCCTTGCAGAAGACGCTTCTTGTGCCGGAGACATGTTCGTGGTGGCCACAAAATCTGTAGAAAACATGTTAGATTCGATGCGTCACGGCAGGCGACAAAGCCAGACTCACCGAATCGATCTGGGGTTTGCTGGCTTGTCCCAACAATCAGTGCATGCTTCAACCCCACCCAAATGAGTGCAGCGTTCTTTGCCAGAAGCTGGCACCCCCCCCTTGGCCCATTTGTGGTTGTGGTTGCGGACACGCTGAACGTCTCTGGCTTGGCTGCGGATGTCCCCAGCTGGAAACGCCATGACTGTGGAGGGTTTCGAGGAAGCTTCGAGATTCGAATCAGAAGGCGAGATCGAGGCAGAAATGCTGGGTAGATTCTTTCGGTCACCTCCGCTTGTGTAAGTGCAGGAGCTGCTGGAGTGTGGTAGTAATGTGATAAGCTATAAGAACTAGGATAGAGGCAAAGGCCGATGCTGACGTTGACAAAGGAGTATTCAGGAGCACGATGACGAAAGTGCCTGTGGAACCAGAACGAAACTTCGGGCAAGGACGAGCAGAGGACGCCTTGGGATAGTACTAAGTTGTGACTGGTATCAGCAGACAAAGAAGGTAATGGTAAGTGTAGGCGATAGTAACATATTATGCACAAAGGGGGTTTGGAGAGGGGTAGGGGGAGTATGAAAGAGCGAGAGACAATTGTAGTGAAGACAGAAGGAAATATGCAAGGAGCGATGATGGGGCGGAACGAGTTGTTAAATGACTGATCATGAGCTGATGCTGGCGTATCATCAGGACGAGAGGAGTCATCTGGTTCAGGGTCCGGTCTCAGGGCGTGAGATCTGTGGGTTTGGTGGGTTTGGTGGGTTCGAAACTGGTTTGGTTAGGCTTTACCGTAATCTGCCTACTACTTACCCTGTAGTACTGTAGCGAACAGACCACGATAAGGAATCTCCCAATTCTTACCCTCTTCTCCATATTCCTTATCCCAGCGATTTGAATGGCCATGATGACTCTCATAAGGAACTTTGCTCTTGGTACTATAGTGCAATTTCAAACGGGATTACACAATCATCGTGTTCTGATGCAGCTGGGCCAGAATGCGGCTGTAATAAATGACGTCTGTAATCCTGATACTCAATTCTGTGGGCCTGGCCTATATGTCTGTGACTGTGGCCGTTTGGGGAGTCATCAGTCATCCCCAGTCATCCCCAGTCATCCCCGTCTCTAACTCCGCCCGCAGGTCTTGGTTCCTGATCCCAACTCCTCAAAGCTATTCCCAATCATAGAAGCACGTTCAACGCCACTGAGGTCATGCCTGTCGCCTGCAGCGATACGTAGTAATTAGCTGGGTCTGGCCTCTCAAGGAAGGTTTCCCCACAGATCACTGCACATGTGTTCCCAGCTGTTTCTATATACCTGACAACTCGCGGCATTGGTTACTCAAATAAGGTGGTCATGGAGATTGTTCCATGCATGTCCGGCTGAACTCTGTGTCAACGCAGGCCACAGCTTCTGGTCCCTCCCATGGCGTTGTTGTAGACCCCTGACCAAGATTCGGATACTTGAGCAGCAAAAAACGTGCTTCCCGCCGTAACAAATGCTGGCCAGCTCTTCAAAACATCCGGAGCATCATGTCAAGATTGCATTGCATTGCACCCGATATAGAGAGCTGTGCAGTATGACTGAATGCATCCAGTCTCTTATAAATCTCTACGTGTACGGCCGCAGGTATCGGGGTGGCATGACAAGGTATGATTTCGAAGGCGATGCCTTTCCACACGGTGGCCGTTAGAAGGTCGGAGATCTTGTTCCTCAACTCGTCGTATCGTCCTCATCATCTGGCTCACTCTCCTCTCCTGGGATTCTAGTAGGAAACCATCCCCATCTCTCCATATCCACCCAGGCTTCTGCAATCCCATTACCCTGGTCGTTCACAACAATGCCTTCCGCCCTCAATTTCTGCACGTGCCTACTCGCACCAGCACCGCCATCACCTCTGGGGCTAATCCCACCTTTTGCATTTACCACCCGCTGCCAAGGCACATTCTGGTCATGGTAGAAATGACGATCAGGGTCTGTCGGGTCAAATGACGGCAGATGTTTGAGACACACGCCTACTTGACGCGCACGTTGCGGATAGCCGAGGAGCAGAGCGATATGACCATAGGATGTGCATCGGCCTGGGGGAATTAGTTGGACGGTAGAGTAGACAGCATCATACCACCACTGTGCTTCTTCGGTGCGCGGCATGTCTGTAAGCTCGACCTGCTTGGGGCTACGGCTTTCATACGTCGTATTGTGCTTCTCTAATGGGATTCATTTGGCATCGAGTATTTGTGTGCGCAAAATTGGACTGTGCCTTGCCAAGCTAGGAAATCAACTCTATGTATCTAATCTTGGAGTGCAAACAGGTCAAAACTTCACCTTGGCCTTGTCCCTTTCACATCCCCACGTGGAAAGACTGGAGGTCCAGAACCGACAACCACAGGCTCGATTTCTATCTGCCCTCCCATCCCAGCCAGAACTCACTTCAGCATGTCGTCCCTCTCCACTTACCTCGCAAAGAACTACCTCACAGCCTCCAACTCCTCCCCCACAGATCTCTCCTCCCGGCCCCGAAAGCGCCGAAAGAAAGACGAATCCTCCTCCAAAAACACAGGCCTTATAATCGCTGACGACGACCAAGATCTTGCCCTCTCCAAACACACTAACACTGAGATTGACGACGAAAACCCGACCTTCGACATCAACACCCGCTCCGCCGAATTTCGCCGCGCGAAAAAGAACAATTGGAAAACGATTGGCGCCCCACCACCCACGGATGCAGATCAAGCCGCCGCAGACCTTATCCTCGCTAATGCAGCCAAAGATAGTGATGTGCGACGAAGACAGACGGAGGGCGAAGATGCACCGGCCATCGCTGGAGAGACCGAGGATACAGAACCGCAGAAGGTGAGGGGTGGAATACAAACTGCAGAAGAAACAGCCCAGCTAGAAGCAGCTGCCCAGGCACGACGTGCGGTAGACGCAAAAGCATCCAAAAGCATGCGCAAGGCAGAAGCAGAGGAGACGGTTTACCGTGACGCCACGGGTCGGAGGATTGATATTAGCATGAGGAGGGCGGAAGCGCGGGCCGCGGAGCAAGAGAAGCTGAGGCAGGAGAAGAGGGAGAAGGAGGAGGCAATGGGGGATGTTCAAAGGCGGGAGAAGGAGGAGAGGAAGCAGGCGGTGGAGGAGGCGAGGTTTTTGGGGGTGGCGAGATATGCGGACGATGAGGGTTTGAATGAGGAGATGAAGGGGGTGGGAAGATGGGGCGATCCCATGGCAGGATATGTGAGTGAGAAGAAGACTACCAAGGCCCATACGGGTAGAGGTGAGGGAGGCAGTGCAGAGCCAATGTCGACTACGGTGGCGAGTGGCCAGCGGAGGAAAGAGTATCCAGGTGCTGCCGCGCCAAATAGATACGGTATACGACCTGGCTGGAGGTGGGATGGGGTGGATCGAGGAAACGGCTTTGAAAAGGAGTGGTTTCAGGCAAGAGGGAGGAAGAGCAGAAATGAAAATCTGGAATACCAGTGGCAGATGGACGAGTAGAGCGATATCGCGAGACTATCTTATACATGATACCCATTCTATTTTTCTCTCTCTCAATATTTCGTTGTCTCGCCATCTGGGAACGTGTGTTGGACCGCACCACTTCCATACATCGATATAGTGTAGTACCTAGTACTGACAAAATGTTCTCCAACATTGATCAGCTTCAGGGACTTCTGTGTAAGCACATCAACCGCAAGCAAGCTCCAATCTGTCATGTACCGGGTGACAACAATGTCATCCAAGCGAACTCCGGTGTCTGGCGTCGACTCTTCGAGATATTCCTTATAGCATTGCTAACTGGTGTACGAGGCCAGGCAGGCACCAAACAGTGCAAGCAAATCTGGAGTTCTTCCTCACTCCGTACCTTGTCGTAATGCAAGCCGGCAAATCATGTAGCCGAGACGAATAGAGAGATGCTCCAGGCTCCAACGGCAGATAGCTTGATTGGTGAGACTAGACATCGAATCCAGCCAACCTTTGCTCATGGTCTTGTCCGAATGCTCGGGCAGGCAGGGATGATGGCAGCAGCCCTCGAACAGATGCCAACTCAATCACAAGGGCGACAACAGCGGCCTTGGAAGGGTTGTCCGTTAACAGCAGACGACATCCTTACGCAGTCTTCTCTACACCTGAGAGCTGGGTGCATGAGCTGGGTGCAGGAGGTGGGTGACATGTAGCATGGCTTGTAAGGCGCCCAAGGACAGTGCTAGGAGTAACTAGGAGGTACTAGGAGGTACTAGGAGCTACTAGGAGCTACTAGGAGCTACTAGGAGCTACTAGGAGCTACTTCCCACATAGCAGGTCTCGGCCGGCCCGATGCCCGACGCCCGACGGAGTAGCACGTTATAACTACTCTGTAGATTAACTTCCATGCTTATCCTCCGATACTTATTATTCGGGTTGGACAATGTGTAACCACCTGTGCCCTACTACCATTCACGGTGGCACAGACGGGATAAATGTCCTCAGGCGGTTGATGGCCATACGAGGTGGCTTTGGGAGGTGGGACGAGGCCAATTTCCTTCCCTCCGCCCGGGATTGCTCAAGCGAGGTGCATATGTACTAAGTAGGGTGGGTTAATCGTTAAGGCTGCGGTCGCACATGCCTCCTGCCCCGATGCACGAGCTGGCAGGATCGCCCACACCTCCTTCTCAGCCTTTCCTCTTGTCTTCCCTCCTGCTGGCCCCATTTCTCCTTTCGCATCTTGTTCATTGCGTCAATCTACAAGGAGTACATGATGACACTCCATGCGCTGGCAGCAGACGCACATCTTGTCTGACCACAACTCGAGATCGAGCCTGGTTCAAGCTTTGGCGGCGGTTAAGACTTCCGAGATGGACGTGCTATCTGTCTCTGCATGTGTTCAGGCAGGCATGTTGGCTTCTCCCGAATGACAGGCGCTTGGTTCGCTAATGTGCCATCCCAGTGATAAGCGCGTTTCAGGATGCAGCAGGACTTGTCCGACGCATCAAGGAGAAGCAGGATAGCAGCGATGGAGAGGAAAGCTTCAGGCAACACATCCACGCACTGGAGATGTCTCTCGACCTAGGCCCCCCTATTGTGCAGGGACAATACGACAGCGACTTCAGGAAATTCGGCGAAACCTATGCACGGGGAGACAGCATTGCTCGAGAACAATTGAAAGATGTCCTCATTACCCTGCAAATGGCTGTACTTTCTAATCTTACTGGCGTCTGGACGGGAACTCGCTCTCTCGATTACAAGGCGCTCCAAGTCGCCACCGACGACAGTCGAGTCAATGCTGTCATGTGCTTGATCCAGTGGCAGCAGCGTCTTTCGTCAGCAGCGACGGCTCAACAGCAGAAGTCCCCCCCTTATCCGCTGGACTCGAACTCACGACCCATGACTCCGCCTTTAACCAATGCCAGCAGTCACAGCGACCGATCTTCTGTTGTCGCTGGCCGCTGTTCGACGCCTGAGCAGACGAACGAGCAGATGGCTCCTTTGGGCACTACTCCAAGGTCTTCTGACTCAGCAAGCGCATATTCGGTCAGTCCAAGGCCAACTATCAATCATCATACCTTTGCACATCCCCAGCCCGACGACAGAAGCCCCATTGAAATGCCATCGCCTCTTTTCGCTCGGGCGAGGCCAGTCGTTGGACAAGACTCTTGGAGATCGCCAAATGTTCCGCACGCATTACCCGTCCGGTCTCCCTATCGTCCAACAGTCACCACGACCGAGGAGATGGCGGAATCTCGACCAATGCCAGACAACCACAGCCCACACTTCCCATCACCCATATCTCCTTTTAGGCCAGAACACGAACATCAGAACTCGGATGGTTTTGGCTCCAATGGCCAGTCCAGGAGCCTTGACTCGCCAACCATCAACTACGACGCCGCCTCATGTAGTCCTACAGCACATGACAGTGCTAGACGTGCCCCTTCATTAGGCACAATAGCCCCTCAAGGCCAGCGCACATCGTCCGACCACAGCACACTGGAGCCCGTCTCCTTGGATAATACAACACCTACCGACATCCATCCCGCCTTCCGAACCGACCCCTATAGTCTGCAAGCCTACGCCGCCTCCTTCGCCTCTGCCAGACCCCAAGACAACCCTCTCCCTCCCGTTCCCGCACCACCCTACACCGACTCACCAGCACTGCAACACCCACATCAAGGCCAAATCCAAAACCGTATCTCCTCCCTGTCAGCCTCAGCTGCGATCCCCCAAAGCGCAACCCATAACCGCTCCCTTTCAGCGTCAGCCCCGATCCCTGTCCTATCCCGACGCCCCTACTCCTCCAACACAACCTCCACACCCCGCTCCTCCACCGACCACCGCCCCTCCCACTCCTATCCTCAACCCCAATCCCAATCCCACACCGAGCGCCACCTCTCGCAACCTCAATCCCTCACCCTCCCCTCCGAATCAAACGCCTATCACGGATTCTGCAAATCAGCATACAAGCTCCAAATCGGCCTCCCACACAAAAAGGCCTTCTCCATCGAAACGCGCCCCGCCGGGATCTACTCCAACTCCCAAGTCTGGCGCTGCGCCAAATGCTCCTTCGAAGGCCCCGTCTTCGTCAGCTCCGGAATCCCTAACGTCGTAGGAGGTGTAGGAAAGAAAGCGGTGGGGAAACCGGAGAAGGCGTTTGATCCCCGCCTCCGGGTGTCTGAGAGTGGCGGGGTACGCTATCGATGGGTGTTCTTGGCGAAATGTCATGTCATGACCAAGAACACGGCGGGGGAGGCGGCGAGGATGGGGGATGGCAGTTTTGGCACGTTTGGATGCTTGTTCTGTTGTGCGGAGGGTGTGGGGAGGGGATGGATACAACCAGAGGAGGAGAGCAACACCAATACCAATAACAACAACAATAAAAATAGCCCTAATAATTCGGCGGTGGAACTGGATGCCGGGCCCGGAGCCGGAGGCGCGGTAGCGGCGGGAGCTGGATTCGCAGCGGCATTTCTGCTGGGGAGGAGGAAGACCTTAGCCGCTATGCCTACCACCAATACCACAACGGCTACGACGACGACAACGACGAATCATAATCCACCGACGACGCCGACACCCTCGGTGCCCATGTTCGGCAACGTCCAGAGCTTCATGCAGCACCTCGAGATGCACCGCACGGAACAGGGCACGCCCGGCGTCGAGATGCAGGGCCGCATGAAATGCGTGGTCGGGCGGGCGGCCGACCCGGGCGAGGATTTCGACGTCAATTTCCTGCCCCTCGTTGAGCTGTAACCCCATAAAGGAATGAATGAATGAATGACGGGTCGCGGCTGTGACTGGTTTATTTGGAGAAGAATGGCGAGGGGTGTAAGTAAGGAGGAGGAGGAGGTTTGGGAGGGGCTTAAAGTTGGGATTCCGTGTTCGTATATAGAGCAAGGCAAGGCATTGAATTGCGGAGATAGATGGATAGCCCCACTCGTTTGGTAGGAGGCGACGTAGTTTTGTAGCGGACCAAAAAAAGGCAGATTGACTGGGAAATCCCCATGTACGTGGCTAGCCCGCTCTCCAGTTCCCTTTTCCTTTCCTTTTCCCTTTCCCTCTCCCTCTCTCTTCGCCTCTGCCTTCCCCTCCACCAAACTCAAAGAAAGCTACCAGCCCCCTCACAGCGACGAACAACTCACCAAGCCCACATACATTTATAGCCGAGCACCCTCTCGCCCAGGCGCTCATACTCCAAGCCGCCGACCCAGCTATCGTTTGTCTTGCCCATGCGCCCGAACACGCTGCCGCCCTTCCAGGCCACGACCTGAGCATCGAGTTCGCGGGGGGGCCGTCCGATGAGGATGTCCTTGGCGTAGCCGGGTCGGATCGCCTGGTAGGCCGGCAGGCCGGGGATCAGCGACGAGCCGCCGACGAGCATGATGCCGCCGAGGAAATCGCGGATCTTCTGCGACGACGTGCGCGACGCATGCGTGATGGAGGTCAGGATGGAGATGGGGAGCGGGTGCACGGCGAGGATGTCGTCGCGCCGTTCGATCGAGAGCGGCTCCTCTTCGCCTTCCGAGTCCGACGCCGGTTTTTCCAGCGCGGGCGTGCCGGAGGGTTGGGGCGTGGATTCCAGATCGCGGATCGGTGAGCCGGCGGGCGTGGAGCGCGGCGTCGAGTTGCTGTCTTTGATGCGCGCGAAGGATTGGGATTGCGGGCGTGCTTTGGCTGGGTGGTCGGGGTAGCCGTTTGTTTCGGTGGTGGTGTTGGTGGTGGTTCCGTTGCCGTTGGTGGTAGGGCCATTGGTGTCGGGTTTGGTGGGCACGGCGAGATGAGGAGCGATTTGGGTCAAGATCTCGGCTTGCGCGGTTGAGGTTGGATCGTTTGCTGCACCCTCATAGATGTCGTAGGAGCGATCGATCAGCCTTCGTCGTCCGTCGAGTTTGTGCTCGTCGTCGAATATGGGAGGCTTGAAAAGACCTAAAGGAGCAAGGATGACTTCGTCGTATGCTTTGAAGGTATATTTGCGGGTGTCTTGGCCAGCAGCTCGTAGATGGAAGTCGAATAATTGCACAGTGATGTCCGACTCGTTCATGGTACAGTGCTTCTGTTTCAACTCTTCTGCGAGAAGGAAATCGTATCTTCGTTTGAGGTTGATATCGGCATAGGGGAAATGATTGTAAAGCAGCATTTTGATGAAAGTCTCGGTCACGTCGTGACCACCCATTTTGAGGTTGACCCTCGAGCTCTCAATGCACATGCCTTCTTCCACACAGCAGATTGATGTCTTTTGTGCCCCAATGTCGACGATACACGCGGTACTGAACCCTGCTCCGAACGATGCGGCCAAACTTTCCTGGAAGAAACAGACTCTGCCGAACCCGAAATCAGTCAATCCCATCGCTAACAGGCTTGTGACATATTTCCTGTCGTAGAGGTCCGGTATCACAAAGACGCAAGCATACTGCGCCCACTCTCTGCGAGGCTTTAGGTTCAGTCCCAGATGCTCAGTAATCGCATCTCGGATAATAAGAGCAATATCGTGCCATACAAAGTTCTTCGACTGGTAGTCGAGCTCGTTCACCCATCCATGTCGGATCGGCCAATATAGCTTGTAGCGGGGAGTAGACTTATCAGGTATTCTTAGGGCCTTCTTGCCGGTAATGTACTCTGGAGCCTGTTTTGGATTGGTAGGTATCTCTGTCCAGTCTATTCGGAGAGGGTCGTTGTGTTCGGATATGGTTTCTGGTGGGTTTCGTTTGTTGTAGCTGAGCACCATGTCCCTAGATTGTGGCAATACCCTTCGTTTGTTCATTCGCATGCGTATCTTCAGCTCGTTACTCATAGCAGCAAATCGGCTCGCGAACTAGATGTGTTAGACAGACAGATTTTACACCATTCTGGCTGCTCACCTCCTCTCCAAACTGTTTCTCTGGCTCAGGATCACCTCCATCACCCAGCTTAACTCTCTTAGGCTTGGGCTCCCCATCTGGCTCCTCAGATTCGCTCTTCTGTGACCTCTTTGCAATCACCATGGGTACCGTCTTTGGTAAAGCATCACTGGCCAGACCTATCCTCAAATTCTGGCTTCCAATATGAATGACGATGGTCTTGGTTCCCTTCGAAACTTCGTCTTGGACCTCGTCTTGTTCTTCATCCATCTCGACATCGCCATCCGGTCCCATAGGTCTCCCTTGCGCAAGTGCTCTATCTCGATCCCTAGCTTGTTTGGTCATGCGATTTCGGTTCTCCTCTTGTTGAAGCCGGTACGCTAGGATCTGATCATCTCTCTTCAGGTATTCTGTGTAGTAGTTCTTCTGATTTATGGCTGCAATGGCGGGCCAGCTGGTAAGTTCCATATTGTTGTCAGTCCTTTCCAGGCCTGTTCCAGTAAGCTTCAGATATTTCTGGAGTACTCGTCAAGCACTCTTTAAGTTGAGTCCTACCTTCCTCCCGCAGGAGCGCCTTTCCAGACTTCTTACCCACCATGTTGGGCGACTTCTGGCCTTATATGGTCATTTGACAGTTGCACTGTGGTAGAGTAGGGCAGCTTATACGGAATGGTTGGCCTAGGCCCATCGACGGATTTGGTAAACTTCTTGGCTCCAATGGCAGTATCTTTTCTACTTACTATATTATGGAGAGTTTGGTAAATTACATTCGATGACTATAGTCCGTCAAGAAGTTACATGCGCAATCATGACAGCAATCTTGGAGAACGCTTTCCAGGCGACAAATCACACGGTCCACCTGATCAGATCAAGAAGATACAAAATCAGCCAATACCGCGCCTCATCCCCGGAAGCCTCACCAGATACAGTCTGAGGTATTGAACAGCTTGTCTACTGCTGGAACGGTCGATACCATCATGAAGGACCTCCTAAAGCCACCTTCTAGGACACAATACCTCCGGGGGTGTCTTCTCTCAATGCTCTGAATCACTCAAACAGCGAGATATAGAAAAGCCACCCAAGGCGAAAAGTTGATCGATAGTGTTCGCGGTCACAGGCCGCTAAATGGCGTCGCTGCTTATATCCCTGGTCAGGTCGACGTTGATAGTCACGTTTATGATTATGAGCAAGGGGATAACATGATGATCTCTGGATGCAATCTTGAAGGAGATTCTTATAAATTGTGGCTGGGCGTCGTCCACCATTCTGATGATGTGAAAAGCAAAGGGGAGCCTAGCTGCTCCATCGAGAAAACCCTCAAAAGACAAGGAAGGGATTTGGAAGGCCACAGAAAGGTGCTAAGCAGTGGAGAGTATGAGATGACTTCCCAGCCAACGCGTTCAGCCAGCAGTCTTCGGAGCCATGCTGGTAACAAGGTAATGTTGGGCGGTGGGGAGGAACCGGGGTTGTGCAGAAGAACTGGGAGTTTGAAAAAGAAGTTGGGCAGCGTGAGGAAGCATTGGCACCGGGATGATTGACCATAACCTGTACATGCGGCATGGAAGGTCCGGGAATGGCTGCTACAACTGAGGAGCAAGCGCTAAGTGCAGCTATGTTATCGGTGTTTACGGAGAAGAGACCTCTGATATGCTACGTTTGCTCCGGACGCAAGAGTCTCCTGTACGCAAAACGCGTATGCGCATTTGTGAGTCCCGGTGATCTAACCAAGCATTTCAAACGGAAACATCTGTCCCAAGTCAAAGAAGGGCAAAAGCCGATTGAGTCGATACGCTACCGTTGCTGCAATCAATATTGAGGTACATACCACCCACCTACCTCCTTTACATCCCGCTATAAGAGCCTGTTTCCTCTGGTTTGCCTCACATCATTAATGAACAGCGCAGAGTACTATGGCGGAGTACGTTGCGGCCTGCAAGTACAGAGGCCTGATCTGGCCATGGGTCTCAAACACATGTGGCAGGGCTACAGCTTCCGGTTATTCTATGAACACTGCCTCCTGAGCTTAACGGAGGACGTTCCAGAGAGTCATGGAGATAATAGCACACTCACCAACGTTGTTCCATATGCTTGTGCCAACCTGACCACCCTGCTGCTAATGTGATACTAACTTTCAATATAAAAACTTATTTGGTTTTATATCTCTGCCTTGGTCTAAGCATATGACCACGACCAGCAGTTCTATGAGACTTTCTTGAACATCGCAGGCCGAGGCACTAACATTGTCGTATACCCCTTGCGAGTCTTTTTATTTTCTTGTTCTTAATGTGAAGCTTGTACCACTACGCAGCACCCCCCTTCAAACCAAACTGGTTTGAATTATGCGACATATTGAAGGCTGTGTTTCTGCTCATTACTTCCACCCATTTAAGTAAGCCATCAACTAGCTCCTGACAACCCTCACAACCAACTAGTATCGATTCTTCCTCACCAACTACTACCTAAGCTCACGATACTTTGCCCGGGATGTCTTCGGAGAGGTACCTCGCGGAGGTCTCTCCCCGAAGGCATTGCATATTTACCCGTCCTTCACTATAACCACGAATGTCCAGCTCCAAGAACTTCCGAAAATCCGAGTAGAAAAATTCGATACCCCAATGCACATTTAAAAACAACGCAGATAATCGATGTATACATGAATAGCTCATACCGCATACCAACAATGGTAATATTCGTTATCAGCGCAGCATGCCGCACATTGTAATTTTGTAGATAAAGCTCATAAGTCTGGTAAGTGCCGTATCATCCATCGCTGGGAGGTGGTCCCCCATACCACGAGAGTGTTAGCGAATCTTCAAGGTATCAAGATCCCATCTATGAATGAAGGATTGAAGAATTGATTCTTGAAGTTGAGAGAATTCAAAGCACACGTGGGCGGTCCAGTTCCTTCGGGCATTTTGGCGCCTGCAACTGATAACCTTTAAGCATCGTTTGCGATAAGTCTTGTCTTGTTATTTAAAAGTGCAGCAAGAGAGGGAGGGGGTAGATGTTCTGAAGAGGCACAGCATCTCCTGTAGGGATACTTGCGCATGTTGTGTCCCACCTCCATGGTCCCCCAAATCTATTTTGCTCTTTATAAAAATGCATGGTACTTTGCCTCCTGAAAAGCTGTCAAATCAGGTGTGAGACTCCTGCGGGACGGGCAGCAATCTTATTCGAAGACCTTGAATCTGCAAGTTGATCAGACGGTTGATTGCTTGCACACCCAACTTGAAAAAGGCTGGTAGAAACTTAGGAGTGAGGGTGCTCAGATTTTCGGACTTCAATCGTTATGGGGAAACACTGTCTGAACATTTCGCTCCCTTCTGAGTCCATATTAGGTTGGTGTATGAGCATAGTGATGACCGAGCCTCAAGTGTCTGGCAGGTGCCATAGTAGGTGGAGTCCTGAAAGGTATCCTTCCATTAATGCGAACTTCAAGGACTGGGTCCAAGTAAAGTTCTCTGTTTGGTCCCTCGTCTAAAGATGCATCATGGTGATCATGGAAAGGACTCAAACCGTAGACGAGAAACTTGAAAACATCACTACCTGAAATGCCTGTGCGCACCTATGGCGCTATACGATGAAGACCCCAAGCTCTTGATGGATTGTGTGATCATAACTTCGAGTATTCCTGAGAGTCGTGGTCGTGTCTCCTGAGAATGACGTCGTGACGTGATGCGAGGTAATGATGTTGTTTGATGTGAAGATGCTGGTGTCACA
>NW_006916523.1:380269-417845 GCF_000464535.1 Endocarpon pusillum Z07020
ATGTCAGAAAGGTCATCGTCTCCCTCCCAGAATATACATTTCTTTACAACGCCCTGGTATCTCAGTCCTAACTCCTCAGCAAGACTTTCCTTCATTACTTGTTTGCAGGCCTCGAGACGTTCTATACGCTCACTATCTGCGTGTTGTCCGCTTTCTGCTGCATTGCCGCTCTCGTGGGAGCAGACGGGCTCCAAAAGTAATCGAGAGCGGCCTATTTCGAGCAGGACGACTCCAAGGCTAAATACAACACAGCTCTTGAGCTTTGAACTTTGGTCATTTGTCACCTTGGTTTTAGTATCAGTGGGCTGGTCCTGGCTGATTGCGTTGAATGCAGCGCGCACATAAGGCGACCACTTCTGGTTTTCTTCGCGAATTAAAACCACATCGCGACTCCTCAATCGTTCCGTAATCCACGGAGATGAATGGTGTTGAAGTAAGGACAGAGACAGTGAGAGTTTGGACTAATCGGACTCGATCCACAGCCAGCTGGGAGATTCTCCATGACGATGAGTCTGCTTCCAGTCTTCAGATTCTGACAGAGAAAGCATCGATTGTCTCATCAAAAGAACTTCTCGATGGCAGAGAGGAAGATGATAGGGACAGGGACACGAAAGCCGTGCTCGATTACGAAACCTTTATTGAGGAATTTTCGGAACTTATCCAGGCCCTATTGCAGTTGACACCCTCGCTGATGGATCTACAAGAATCCTTGATCCTCACACCACTGGCCGAGAAGGTCAAAACGAGGACTTCGCAGCCTGAGTTTCGGCCCAAACTTCCTCACGACCACTTTAAAAGGATGATATTTGAGAAATATACGGATGCTCAGCCTGGACTGGTGGATCGCCTTGCTCAAGCATGCTGGAACTTATATATCAGCGTTAAGGACGGTCTCATCCAACGAGAGAATACAGCACTGGAGGACAAGGATTCGGCATACGAATCGATGTTCCAGAGCGAAATGGCTCCATCCCTGATCGGCAAGTTAGCAAACCAAGAGATCCAAGTATGGGACAACGCTTCGGAAACAACGAGTCTTGCTAAGGACAGTGTCATCCTCAGAGACAGGCTAAAATTTCCACAACCTCCAGTAGATATTGGACCAAATATTGACTTTTTTTGCAATATTTGTTCCAGGTTACAAAAAGACATATCAAACACATTCTTGGAGGTACGTTTCACCAATTTGATCCGGTTCTAACAAAAATCAACGAGCTCGGCTGAACTGGCAATAGAAAATATGTATTTGCCGATATTCGACCGTATATCTGTTCTTTTGGTGATTGTGGCTATCCAGACAAGCGGTTCGCGACTAGATCGGCTTGGATGCAGCATGAGTATACCTTCCATCGCCAACACTCTGAATGGCGCTGTTTATGTCGAACTTGTCCTGCCTTCCTCAGTGAAAGCGAAATTTTCGCACATTTGGTTGACAGCCATAAAATTTCCCTTTCTGTGGACTCTGTATTATTATTTATCGCCAAGTATTGTCGACGACGGGTTTCCACTTACATTGATGCCAACATCGAGTGTCCTATCTGCCTTCACTCGGTTCCAAACCAGAGATCGAAGATTGGTCGCCATCTTGGACGGCATATGGAGGATATTGCGCTTCCCATACTCTCTATGGGTGTGGCTACTGATGAACTCACTGATTCTGCTGAAACGTTGGACGAGGAGTCGAGCTCAAACAATGAAAGCCCTGTACTATACCCTCATTTGGCCAGCGACGACCACACTTCTGACCAGCTCCATGGAAAATCCGTCGACGGCCCCCTATCCCAGGGTGACATAGTGCTAATGAGCTACCTGGATCCTAATCGACCAGACATAGCTAGAGAACTTGGCTCGCATGCCCTAGAATCTGCCTCTGTATCAGAAGTCGAGGTAGAAGACGACAGAACGAATTTCGATTCCGGTTCTTAAAAGCCAGTCCGCTGTCCTCACCGTGGATGCGGTAGTACCACTTTCGCGACCAGATATCTACTAAAGTACGTTAGCCATAACTTTCTAAAGTCTCTCTTAACTAACAAAATTCTACTACGGTCAGTTCCCACGCCAATGTGCACACGTCACGAAGCTACTTCTGCCCAGTGGAGTCATGCCCGCGAAGCGCCTGTGGCAGAGGATTTAAAAGAATGAACGAGATGATACGCCATGGTTTAGTTTACGCGTCACCAGGTTATATATGCCCCTTCTGTGCAGATCAGGATCATAAGTATCCTGGGCCCGACAATTTGCAAAGGTACGTAGCCCTCTTCTTCTTTAGCTGACAGAACGTGGCGGGGAAAAAAATAGGCATGTAACAGCCCACCACCCCGATAAAGACAAAAATAATCCGGCACTCCGAGTAGTCTTAGCAGCAGAAAGTGCGGGCTTCACAGAGATAGACGTAGAAGAATTGGAATAGATACTAAGAAGGAAGAAATCGGACTCGGTTTAGATCCGACAACGATTCCAAAATTAGTAAGGGGCGTATCGCACGATCTTCCTGAAGGAAAAGAGAAGGCGATGGACCCGGAACAAGAACAAAAACTGACGGTGGAAGAGCGGAGGGGAGAGGGAACTGGAAACGCTGAAACGAAAGATTAGAAAGATTGAAGTCAATTGCAGCTAGCTGAGACGAATGGAAAGATAGGAAGAATCTCGCAGGATACTATAAGATGATACCAAAAATGGTTTGGGGCTTGCATTTTGTTCATGGTAAATGTAACAAGCGGAGAATGAAGCTTGATCCTCTCGATTGACGACCTGCCCGAGGCGAAGTATGCAGGTTGAGATGTGGAAGACGCATAGAGACAAATTTGAAGATGGATCGGGTGTTTTGAGGCAGAGTGGAGAGACAGAAGGCTCGCATGGTCTGGTCAAGGCTTTACACGAGTGCGTTGGAAACAGATGCAAGGGAATGGAAAAGCCGAGGCTGGTGTCAAGAGATCGTGGCCGAATGCTACAACTCGCTCAAAACCAATCACCATGCCCGCCAACAGAGGTATCCTAATTTTGAAGGACCCCTCGACCCTCAATTAAGCAGGTCTTTACAATGAAGCGCAGGATAAATTCGAGCTTTCAGCCAAAAGTCGAATCGAGGATCATCGACCTACCTTGACTATTTTCAAACCCTAGATACGTACCGTCAAATTTTGAGGTGCTAGTTAGGTTGATTCCATCATGGATCCCGGTTGGAGATCTGTCAGCGCGTGGACCCGCGACTTTTTCCTCCGCATTGCTCACTTTGCTTACACATCCATCCATAAAATAGCCGTTGATACGTAGTATACCTCTCCTACCCGTCCTTTGACCATCTACTCTTTACGACATCAAGATCTTCTCAAGCGCCGCAGCCATATCTGCGAATCCCGAACAAGCGCAGTCCCAATATACCATTTAGGCGCAACAAGGAGGCCTGCGGTCAGGTTACCAGTGTTCGGAGGGGGAGGCATCATGGGCGGACAGATATCCAAGCTTCTCTCGAGTTTAATATGGGCGAAGAAAGAGATACGGATATTAATACTGGGGTTGGTGAGCAAGAATCCTCGATCCTGCCCGCCAGACCGCAGCTGAGACTTGTTTTCTCTTTTGGATAGGACAACGCCGGAAAGACTACACTTTTATACAGATTAAAAGTACAGTACACACCACGAAACACTGTTACGCTGGTGTTTTCTCCGGCTGATCCGTGGCGGCAGATAGGCGAAGTGGTGACTACAATACCAACAATTGGCTTCAATGTCGAGTAAACTACTTCCTCGTCCCCTTTTCCACCACCGCCACCACCACCGCCACCCCAGAATAACTGACTCCCGTCCTCCAGATCCGTGACATACGGCAACCTCAACTTTAACGTCTGGGTATGCTCTCCCCAAGCCTCTCTCCAACTCCTTTCCGATCCAGCCCTCCATCCTAACCAAGCCAACCCCACCCCCAGGACCTCGGCGGCCAAACCTCCATCCGCCCCTACTGGCGCTGCTACTACGCCAACACGGCCGCGGTGATCTTCGTCGTCGACTCGACCGACATCGAGCGCCTCGAGATCGCCGCCGACGAGCTGGCGTCGATGCTGAACGAGGACGAGCTGCGCGAGGCGGCCCTGCTCGTCTTCGCCAACAAGCAGGATCAGCCCGGCGCGCAGGGCGCGGGCGACGTATCCGAGGCCCTGAAGCTGGCCGAGCTGAGGGATCGCAACTGGAGTATCGTGGCTTGTTCGGCCATCGACGGCAAGGGGATCACTGAGGGCATGGATTGGTTGGTGTGAGTTACTTTGCTTTTCCCTCTTCTTCTCTGACCACGTTTCTTGTTGGGGAGGGGTGGGTGCGAAACAAACTAACTTTTCATGCGCGACAGGCAAACGGTGAATTCGGAGCCGTGACGTTTTATGGTAGTTTAGCAAATGATAAGAATACCCCCCTTTTTTGATACCATGATTTGAGTCCAGGCTAGCACAATCGCTGCTGGTTTGATGCTGATGCCAAGGCGAAGGAACTCTGGATTGAATATGCCTCCATGAGGTTTACAATGGCCAAGACAGACCGTCTACCCCGGCTCTCCCTCCTGAGCATTGGCCGGCCACTGGAAAGGCCGCTGATCACACCGCTGTAATCTATATCAGATGAGACGAATAGCAAGCAATTGCGAGTGGGAGACGATGCGTGGGGAGGCCTATGGAATATTAGAAAGCTGAATGCAGCTCGGCGGATGTTGGGTTCCTGAGGAAGAAAGTGCAGGATATCGCTGCTGGAACGAGCAGGCAATGTTCTGTACTTGCATTTTCGCACCGTAGCAGTAGCTCTGCAGTATCTACGATAGTATTTCCCACCCAAGCTCCTCATGGCATGAACCACTGTCCAGTCCATTTCATGTTCACCCCCTCGGGAAACCCATAGTGCATCGCATCCCTACCGTTTCTTAACCTCAAACGCCCAACCTTCAATACCTTCGCCTTTACTCCCTACCGGAATATCCAGTTTCACGTTTTCCATCCCAATGGTTCCCTCCAGAAATTCTTGATTGCTCATGCCGCCCGCGTTCGCCCGCTGCTCAGGTAGAAGCTCCAACATTGGTGTCAGAAATCTTGCGATTTTGTTCGCTTCCTCCACGCTGAAATGATACTTTTCTTTCAATACGTCGGGTAGCGCCCAATGCCGGAGTCGATGAATATTCCGAAGCTCACCCTTGCGATTGAAGATTTCTTGCGACCATTTACCAGAAAGGCAGAGAGATTTGGGAAATTGGCCAAGCAATTCGATAATTTGGGCGATGTGGTCGTCATCTTTGCCATACTTCGTACCGGATTGTGGGTCAAAGAGGTAGTCACCGGTTATAAGCTCGAAGACCTGGACATGTAAGAACCGGGTCAAAGCATAGACCAAATAATTTACTTACCATAGCTGCCATACTCCACACATCGGTGCTTGCACCCCATTTGGCACCAAGAATGACTTCTGGTGAGCGGTACTGCCTCGTCTGGATATCGTTCGTAAAATGGTGGCCGACCCAACAGGCATTTCCGAGATCAGCGATCTTAACCGAGATAATCTCCTCTGCCAGGTCGTCACTGCTTTTCGAGTCTTGCGAGGATTTATTCTCAAGGGATACGCCTGCGAGGTCCTTTTCCAGGGGATCACTAAGAAAAATTTAGAATGTCCTCGAAGCCCATCGCGATGCGGGAAGGCAAACACTCACGTCGTTTTCTCTCGTTTCTGCCTCTCCTCTTCAGCTTTCTCACTGGCATCCTTGATTCCCAGAAGGTCCTTCATCGAAAGGCCACCAGCGCTTTTAGAACCTATCACTTCGAATTAGCATAGACCTGTAGGGAGGAGAACCACAGCATACCTGAATGCTCATTGATCATCTGATTCAGGCTGCTATGTGAATGCATGCCACTAAGCTTGTCTAGATTGCTGAAACTTGCATTCAGAGGACTAGGAAGTGGTTGGCTTCCGGTAATCAGCGTTCTCCTTCTTCTTCGGCCGTTTCGATTGTCCTCTTTTCCATCCTTCTTCTCTTCCTTAACGAATGTTTTGACTGTTTGTTCCACATCACCGATCTCTATCAGCACGTTCTCGGGCTTCAGATCTGTGTGGATAATGCCGCAATCTCGGTGCAAATAGTCCAAACCAAGCAGGACTTGTTTGGTAATCTGCTTGACAAGAGGCATCGGTATACCACGGTGGTTCCATCGTTTGATAAGACCCAGCAAATTCTCGCCCAGCACTTCGAAAACCATGCAGACGTGAACACCGTTAGGGCCTTTATGCTCGAAAGAATCTAATAAGCTCACGACGTGTTTTCGACCGGGATGATTGGGATTGGCTTGTACTATTTGATTGAGCAGCTTGATCTCGTCTATTGCAGTCTCCGTATAGTGTGCTGCAGATCGTACAACTTTCAGAGCGACATGCTTGCCTGTAGCTGTATCCCGAGACAGCCAAACCGTTGAAAAGTGACCCCACCCAAGTTTTCGAACGACGACGTATTTGCCATTATTGTAGGTTTCGCCAACAGAAACAGGATGATAACCACCCTTGCAGTAATCTTCCGAATCTTCTTCGTCAGCGGTGGCTCCAGCGGTCTCATCTCCGGAGCTCGACGATGAAGGCGATCGACTGATGTGGGTGCCATACGACGCTGCCTTTTGGTGTGAAAGAGGAGAATTCATCATGCTGCGAAGAGAGCTGTCAGCATTGCAGCAAGCATGTTGCATACATTAGCGCAACCAAACTCACCCAGCTGTGTGAGTACCTGGTGTGTTATGTGGCGCCTCCACTGCAACCGGTCCATCTGTTGTGATTATTGGTTTTAAATTTTCACCCTTTCTCCTCTTCTTCTGCCCATTGCTGACATTGGCAGTGTTTGTGGCCGCATTCGCAACTTTCTTGGCTTGGTTAATCGCTTGTTTCTTGATGTCGCTACCGTTCATCATAGTGCTGGAAGTGTTTTGTACCTCCAGAGCGTGCAGCGCAGTGGAACGGAGTGAATGTTATTCGATGAGTCTGAGATTGGGGCAGTGCTGCGGAGTGATGGCCGCGGGAGATTCGACAGTTCGGTTCGCTGGATACTGGAACGATGGTGGAAAGAGCAATCATGCGTATGAATCGCACCTCAATATTCACAATCCACGAAATAGTTGAGCTTTGTTGAATCCTTCTATACGATCCTAAGAAAAAGAGTGGCAAGGAAAGGAAGACGCCCAGCCCTGTATGTTGCTCTGGACCAATTAGGATGTGTGACGGGAAACCGTGAAGGAGTAGCGAGCCCACAGAAGCTTCCACGACGAAATAACTAAGTTATTGTCGTAATAAAGAACGCATCATCCAGCAGATTCCAACCTGACTGAAGAAGATGGGCAATGATCCGAGAGCGGAGTTTGCGGGATAGGGATGGGGACGGGGACTGCGGTGTGAGATGATGGTGGGATGAGGATGAGATGGCGGGAACCGGGGGGGCTAGAAGGAGCTTCGATCTGGTTTGTTGACAGGGAAAACCGTCGGACACCTCTGCAGGCCTATCACAGACTGCATATACTCCTTAGCCCAGGGACCAATTCTTCAAGGAGAAGTGGTGCAGAAAGGTGGAGGTTTCGTATGTCAAAAGACGTGACGAGTCGCTGTGGTGGTGGGGCCCCACAGTACAGTACTGGTGTATGTAGGGTGATGGACCATGGATGGTGGATGGGGGATGATGGATGACGGATGATGAACTCGAGCTTGATTTTGTAACAATTTACAGGTACAGAACTGATCTGCAGATTGGAGATTCAATGCATGATGCCATCCATCACAATGCCCATTGGGTCTGGATATAACTGGTTTTGAGCCTCTGAACACGGGAGTGGGCATAACTGGGTTCAAACATCATTCTCTTGTACATGCTCGCGCTTGATGCCCAAGAGGCTCTCTTGCAGTATCTCTGCACATTGACCTCCCTTCATCGCCTGCAGCGTATCCCAATTACAGACATGACAACATAAGGCCGCCCGTTTTGCGTAACTTGTGGAGAACGTAAGCATAATGGGCCTCCTTTATCCTCCGTCTCCTTTTGCGCCTCCAACTATAACTCAACGTCTCCTAACTACTCCGCTCCGATTCCTCTTCCATCTCGCCTACACGATACTGCTATATCTTCGTGGCCCTTCGTATTCTCCGCCTCCCAATGTCGATCCTATAAAAGTGGTGTGCATTTCTGATACACATTGCAAGAATCCTCTCGATTTCCTCCCGCCAGGAGATTTGCTCATTCATGCAGGCGACCTCACCAACCTTGGCACAGTCGCAGAGATCCAACGGCAGATTGACTGGCTGAAGTCTATACATGGTGCCATCGTGAAGGGTGGGTTCTCTGAGATCATCGTCATTTGCGGCAACCATGACAGCTACTTCGACGTGCGATCTCGATCTGGACACGACCGGCAACAAAAGCAGAAGTTGGATTGGGGTCCAATCAAGTATTTGGAGCACTCCTCTACTGCCGTCACGATCCATGATCGAACATTGAATGTGTATGGTGCGCCGCAAATACCAAAATGTGGAGGCAAAGAATTTGCTTTCCAATACCCTCGTGGACAGGATGCATGGAGCGGTACCATTCCAGACGATGTTGATGTGCTGGTGACCCATACACCACCAAAGACTCATCTCGACATACCACTTGGTCCAAATGCTGGCATGGGTTGCGAGTGGCTTTTGAAGGAGTGTTGGCGCGTGAAGCCAACACTACACGTTTTCGGCCACGTACATTCCGGATATGGTATGCAAGCTGTATGGTGGGACGAAGCGCAATTCAGGCATGAGAGAATTATTTCAAGACCGCCTGGAAGCTTTGGTGCTCTAGGTGAAGTTTTCGACTTTCGGCTGTGGATCGAGGGTGCCAAGCTTCTCTATCAGGGGGCAAAGGGAGTCTTGTGGACCAAATTCTGGGGAGGCACTGCCGGAGGCGGTGTGATGATCAATGCTTCTCTAACCTGGCAGACAACGGACAGGCTGGACAACGATCCGCAGGTGGTGTACTTATAAATTGCTTTTACGGAGGAGCATCACCCTTGCAGTAACCGTGCTGGTACTGGCTATATCATGCAGATTGGCCGAGCTGTCAAAGCTGCGGCAGGGCAGCAATGGAATCACCACTCCTTGTCATTGGGATCTCTGATTGATTTGAAAGACAAGGCACGTGTTGTATGCAGGCATTGCTCCACAGATTACTCTCTCTACTTGGTATGACCACCGTCACCAATATTCAGATCACAGGGAGTCAATCATTACAATCATAGCTGACTTAGTTGACCATACTGCATACCCCCGATTTGCCTGAACAGGAAAGTGTTCATAGAAGCCTACTATTCATGACTGGCAACAGAAATACATGCTCATCGTTCACAATCACAAACACAAGGCGGCTATGGCGATCACAATGGTGACCTTACCCTTTACTACATTCGCTGTCGTTTGTCTTTCCTGCAACCATTTCTACCACCGAATTTGATTTGCAAACGAGCCGGCCTGTACATCTCCCTTTCTTCAAGCCTTTATTCAATACTGCTTGATCCCGCCTATCCATTGTCCACCCTCCAACAACAGCAAGACCTCTCATAACACATCACGCACTCCTCTGAACATTCACACATTCGCTAAAACCACATTATTACCCACCCGAGTCCCAACCCGCAAGCCTACCACAAACCTACCTACAATCCACAATCTCCAACTCAACGAACCCTCCAACCCCACCAATTCTCCAACATCAAACCACAACCTTTCAAACGCCTTTCCAAACAATGTGCCAACTCCTAATCACCCACTTCAATGGCTGCCCACACATCGACCACATCCCAGGAGAGCAGCACGAAATTCCCATCTACTGTCCCAACATTGTGTTTGTCGAAGGGGGCATCAGCACCAAGCATGAGGCGTGTTGGGTGTGTCGGTATACTGCTGCGAGGGGCGAGCAGGTGCAGGAGGAGGGAGGGAGGGAGGGCGCTGTGAATAGTACAAGGGAGGAGGAAGGCGAGCAGAAGGGAGAGGGGGAGCAGAAAGAAGAGGAACAGGGAAACAGGCGGGGAGAGGAACAGGAAAAGACCACATAGATGACTAATGGAATCCATTCTATGACGCGGTAACCACTCATCTCGAAACCAAGATCCACACTCCTTCATCAATCTCATCACAAGCTGCATCTCGAGCACCAACCAAACTCGTATACCCAAGCCCGCCTCAACCCCACTTATCCAGCAGGCACATGTGAAGGAGAAAAACAACAAGACCAGAAAGAAGCCACACGTCTCGGGCTGCGAGCGTGCTCCATGTCACCTACACATATCTTTCGCGGATGAAGTGCAGGGTATTAGAGGGGCGAAGAGATGGAAAGTACCATTCCAATTTGGAAGGGAACATAAAGCAGAGAGTTCTCTATGCGCGTGTGTGGATATGTACATCAAGATCTTGCAGATCAAAGTCCAAGCCAAACCATAACCACAACCATCACCAAATCATCGAACAGGCATGCTTCCTACTCCCAGAGCCAATTCATCTTGCATAGTTCAAATGATCGAAGTGGATGTATGAGATGTCCGCAGATTGAGATAGGATATCAGAATGGAGTAGAGTAGGGTAGAGTAGAACTGAGCTGAGCTGAGGTAAGTAGAGTCGAGTAGAGTGGGGAAAAAGAAAGCTGAATACCGTAGTCAAGAAAGCCCCCGACTCGGTTCAGATCAGATCAGATCAATATAGATCCGTGACGCGTCTCGAGAAGCCGCGGTGGCTGCACCAATCGCACTACCCATCCCAAGGCGAAGAAGTCAGCCCAATCCGACCAGATCGGATGTAAAGTGGAGTAACAAATAGCCCGCTCGACAGACCAGCCGTCCTCCCCCAGCCTATCGGATCCCAAGCTCTGATCATGCAACCGAGAGACCGGGGTTAGAGGAGTCCATCGAACCAGCCGCCTCTCAACAGCAAAAGCCAAAAAAAACAACAAAAAACAATAAGCGACCCCGAGGATTACGCAACAGAGAGACTGGGGTCAGAGAAGTCCATCGAACCAGCCGCCTCTCACCAGCAAAAGCCAAAACAAAAACAAAAATCAAGAAGTGACCGCTCGGAGGTAGCCGTGATTGATGAACATACCAAGATCTCATCACAGCCGTCGTTATGGCGTACACAGTAGACGCCTCTGCATTTGCGGCATTTGCGCCGGTAGATGTCGAGGCAGGGAGCGCAGAAGAAGCCGCACTCGTAGCAGTCGCGCGAGATGGACACGCTGTTCGAGATAGTGCTGGTGGATGGCTAAGAAACAAGCGCGCAGGAGAAAAGCATCAGTCAGCGTCAGAACCGTGGAGAAGGAAAGGGAGGGGGGCAAAGAAAAATCACAAAATCGAAAAAAAAAGAACTTCGAAATATATTGGCTGCATGGATAAAGGAAACGGCGCTGAAATTGTTGAGCTGCGAGAGAAAAAGGAGTTCGAAATATGGCCAGCCCTGACGTACATGGTATGAGTACGGGGTATTGGTGCAGGGGAGACTTACCTGTCCCCGTTGCTGTTTGCTGTCTTTGTAGAGGCAGTGCAAAAAAGTTTGAATCCCACTCTGGTTTTGACAAGACACAGAAAAAGAAAACAATATCATCCCCACATCGCACCGTTCCCCGCCGCCACATCCTCACTAAAAGCGCAATACTGAGTACAGAGACCATTATATACCTTGATGATGGTGTTACTTGCACCCTCTGCCCTCTTCAATTCCTCCGCCACAGCACCAGCATCACCCTCCTCATGCTCGGCCTGGGCTTCCAACTGCAGTGCCCGCTTCCTTCTCTGCGGATCATAGCACCTGCCGCACCAGTACCGATGGCAGCACTGACAATGTCTGTCACTGAGACACCAGGTACAGCCCACCACCAATCTCTGCTCCTGCGAGGAGCCTGGGATTGAAGGAGGACGCACGGCATCAACCAGCCGGCCTGAGAACGGAGGAGGCGAGGCTAATGGGAAAGCTGTCACGTCGCTTTGACCCCAAACCGGCGCGTCGTCGGGAGCCGCCCCACAGCCCGCGCAGCCACCCGAGCCCAGGGCATACGTGGCTATGGGCATGGTCATGGCACTGCTGGCGAGGTAGGTGTTCATGGCATCGGAGCGGTAAGGCGCCATCTCCGAATGCATGTGAGTGCAGAGGACAGCGTCAAAGGCTATTATGCCACTGCACACACGGAGGGTTTCTGCCCAGGTATTGGGTTCGAGGATCAGGAGGGGGAGGACGAGGCCGGTGGGTGAGAACCAAGGATTCGGGTTTGACTGAGGATAAGTGGTTGTAATAGTGGGCGGAGATGTAGTTGATGCGCCTATCTGGGCTCCCAGCAAAGCAGTGACACCACCTTCTCTGCTGGCGGAAATACGGCTCTGGCTCTGCTTGGCCACAGCCTCGTTCGTGCCAAAAACATAGACACCCTTGAGTCGAGGAGATCCCTCCGGCCTACCGGGCCGACACATGTAATGCAAAAGCCTCTGAAACTTGCGCTGGTTGAGGTTCTTGCATCCAATGACTGACAGGATGCGTACGTTACATTGATCCGACAAGAGGATATCCGAAAGAACGTCATGGGTCACCGATCCAAGACCATCCAGAACCAGAGTCTGAACATCCTTCATGACCCCTATCTTAGACAGCTTCGTGTGGATGCCACGTAAAGGCCCACTGTAGAATTCATCTTCGGTCAGATTCTCGTCCAACCGTTCGGCACGCCAACTGTGGCCTCCCGAATCGACGGGCATGACTGAAGGAGGAACATAAGCACCTCGACACCTGTGGAGATCCAGGAAGCGGAAGACTCTTGGGGTCTCGTAGATAAGCCTGTGGAAGGCCGTGGACACCGCCGAGAGTCGGAGGACGGTTGGAAGGGCCAGGTAGGGAAGTGTAGCATCCAAGACCAGGGTGTTGGAAAGCAACTCCAACAAAGTAGGAGGAAGCTGGTGCTGAGAGCCGACCTCCATTTCCTTATGTCTGTCAGAAGATATGGCTATCTTCCTGATAGTGGGCAGCAGTGAGGTGTCCAAGGCGAAAAATATCAGTGGATCTCTAATATAATGGTTTAAATGGAGCAATATCTATGAGTGAACCGCCATCATCCAGGCCTTATAACATAGTGAATCGGAGAATCCAGTCATAGGATGGACAATCACGAACTGGACTACTCTTCACACATTCAAGACGTTTGTACAGTGAGTGTCGTGGAAGTGACGATGGGCGCCCCATCAACATTGAAAATTGGATTTTAGCCGAATCGGGTAGGTCAACTCAACAAATATACCATGTAAGTTAGTACTCAGCCAATCACCCATGCGTTGAGCCACCATGAACCTTGTCTACCCTACCATATTCCAAAGGGACACATCAGAAGCAGTGTCAGAGTTCTCTTTCTGCAAGAATAAATTTGGCATCATCTAAAAATAGTGCCGCGCTGACCATGTAATATACTCTAAACACCGATTGTATAACCCTATAACCCTATCCCGATAGAACGCCTCGCTTGCTGCACCGAAATAATAGAATGGTCTTTGCCGGTCGCCCTTCACAACTCTCGGCGAGGAACAGAAAGCTGCCGGCCAGCAGCCATGCTTGACATTCCCGGAGAAGACATGATGGCGAGAGTGTCGCTCGGATCTACACCCATCACATCAAAGCGTGTATATCCCGAGTAGTAGAAGCCCATAATCACCACCAGGTAGGTGAGAATCAGGATACCGCCCTTGAAGTAGTTGCTTTTCCCTTCTCCGTACATATAACTCAGGAGGAACACGCACAGAATCACCGTCACCATGTCGAATTGAGGGAAGATGAGGCTGAAGGTGTGATCGAGCAAGTCGGTCGGATCAATCCACCTTCCATGAATAGCGGAGAAGAGGACAAGGGCAGGGATCTGGAGAAGACAGACCTGCAAAGCATATGCGGATCCAATCTCCATGCTCAGAGCGATGTTGCCATTCATTGCAAACGAAATAGCGTTCAGGAATTCGGTGGTGTTGGGGACCAAGGCAAAAAGCGTGATGCCGAGAAACTTTTCGTCAATATCCACAGACTGCAAAACAACGTCAACGGTATGGACGAGAACTTCCGCAATAAGTGCATAGGCCACCGTGGCACCGCACAAGATGACCGAAGATTTCGTTCTGGACCAATTGGGTGCATCATGACCACCGGCCCCTTCCCCAGAGGCGTGTGCAGCTGGCTCTACCGCCGTGGTAGGTGGATGTGCTTCGATGCTATGTCCATGGCGAATCGATTGAGGCCGACTGGTTTTGCCACCTAGGTAAGAATGCTGAGCATGAAAGGAAGCCCGACGTGGAGCCTTCGTAGCGTCTCGAGCGGCGACAGTGGCTGCTGTAGCAGCTACTTCAGCAACATATGTTGCAAGATGATGATTCTCCTCCTCGGTAAGAGTTGGCATTCCTGGTATGTTAACAGTGCCGTTTCCCCCACTCTTGTTCTTGGGAGGAACAACATGGGGAGTCTCTGTTGTCTCTGATTTGTTATGGTCTATTTCTTGGCTATGGCTGAGAGATGGACTCTTGTGGCTGGATAGTTGATCCCCTGACCGATCTGACTCTGGTACATTCACCCCGAACTGCTTCAGTGATTGACCAAGGATCCTCTTGTAAAGCGCCGAATCACGCACTGAATTAGTGGGTATAAAAGAAGGACTGGGCGCTGCCAACAATTGACCATTCGCTATGCTATGGTGGCGAGTTTCCAAAGGGCTCACCTCTGCTGTAGAAGGCTGTGCAGTTTTTTTCTCTTCGCCCTCTGTGGTCCAAATGACCGCTGCATGTGTTCGCAGGGTGAAAAGTAGACCAATTATGTAAGAGATAAAAAGCATAACGGCAGCGAACCAGCAGTACGGTCGGACGGCATCCACGAAGAAGTCATCGTTGACGGCGGGTATCTGTCGAAAATAGCACCTCCGACAGTCCCGGTTTGGTTCTCCGTCCAGGCTATCTATGGTACTACAAGAATAGCAAACGAGTTCATGCTGCAACAGTCAGCTAGAATCCAGAGATACATTCACCAGGGTCGGTAGACTTACGCTACCATAGATCTTGTAGAACAGCGTTGGGCCGAAAGCTGCAATGACCGCAAATAGTAACATTGTCGACGTTGCGCTGGCAGACTTCACGTTGAATCGCTGTGTCTTTCGTTTGATGGCACCAAAGCACATAGACAAACCAGGCAAGAACAGAATACCAGCAAAAATACTTCCAATGATACTGCCCTCCACGAGTTTTCCCTTGCCCTCCTTCAGAGCCACACAGTAGAGATAGACTTCCACTATTGTGGAGAAAAAGGCATTGACTGCAGCACCCATGCCCATCGAGGACTGGGCGGAGATTGAAGCCACTGCCTGACCGATAAAGTAGGCCAGCGGCACTACCGAGAGAAGACCCAAGCTGAACAATAGTGCCGGACTAGTCAGCCATATTCTGAGGCCGAGTGCTTCACCAAGGAGGAAGAAGTCGACAATCACGAAAGCAACAACCCCGAGCAAGTTGATGAGGAAAACGTTCGTTCCATCGACGGTGTATTTCCAATATTTCGTACCAACAGCACGATACGTGCAGAGAAGAACCGAGGATGGTGATGTGGAGCTTCGGGCGTAGCTGGCATCTGGATGAAATGATAGTGCGAGAGGGTGTCTGCGGAGGTGCGAAAAGAGAATCGACACGACACGAGCCATAGGAATCCAGAACACCAGCATCCAGCATGCCGCAGAGGCAAGAAGCATCAGTGGCGCCACAAAGAAGTAGAAAAGACCATAGAAGACAACCCTGCCGATTGTCCATTGGCCACGACCGAATATCCTCCTCTTGTTTCTGGGAGCGTTGGTGTCGATGCGATCTTGTCTGACTGACCGTCCAAGCAGACTGTCTTGCTCGCTAGCTGAGTCCATGCTGTTCCTACGTCGACCGATGATAGAGCCAGTAGTATGAGTTGGACCAAAGAAGAGTCGACCGTGTTCCAAGTCTCCAGTCTGCCATCGCTCGTATTCACTTATGCTCCTGCCCTCCCCCTCATCCTCCTCTGCATAATTCTGATCAGCTTCCAGCTTGACAAACTGGCCAAAAGGATAGAAGAGATAACGTGCTAAGCCCCAGAAGACTTTGCTGTACTCCAACGCAGTAGGATCTACGGCAAAGACGAAGCAGGCCGCAGCGGATAACAAGCAAGCAATGGCCAACCACCAGCCAAACAGCAAGGTCCACAGAAAATTGAAGATCCAGAGCCAAGTGGTCACGCCAGCGCTGGGTGATGAGTGGATGTCCTCCTCCGCTGTCTTCTCGACGGAACGGTTCTTCTTGTACAGCGCAGGTTTCCAAATTCTTATACCGAAAGGATGTGTTTGGTTAATAGCCAATTGGCGGTCTTTAAGAGTGAAACTTTCAGCATCACTAACATCACCGTCGTCTTCCCCGTCGTTGGCTTCCTCCTGTTCCTGTTCATCTGGTGGTACATCGTCTCCGCCCTCAGTCACTTGTTCTCGTGATTGCATTCGATGTAGAGTCTGTGGCGCTTCCTCTTCTTCGGAATCTACTCTTAATAAAGGTGTTACTTGTGCAGCTGTACGCCTCCTGATGGTGGCATCCTGCTTTCGATTCGGTGGAAAGCCCGCAGAGTGCAATGTCTGAGGTTGTTGGTCGGCCTCGAGCTCAGATAGGTCATCGTCGACCGAAAACTCTTGTCCGCGTTGTGGAAGTGCCCTCTTGGTTGAGGCGCGACGTATTACAGGAGGTTTTTTGGATTTGTTGGAGGTTTGAGGTGACATGGGAGAGTTCAAAGGTGATTGCCCGTCGAGACGAGTCGCAGGGGAATTAGGTACTCGTGGTCCGAGTCTCTGGTTCGCCCTGTCCGCTGCGTCTTGAACGACCTGTGGCTGGGTTGGAGTTCTGTGAAACGTGTTTAAAGACCCTGTGTCAACAAGTTAGTCGGGTTGAAGACCGAAGAACAATGCTACTACCATAATTTGGACTTGGCTGTGAAGGTCTCACGTATCGCGATGATGTATCCCCTTGTCCTTCTTCGTGGACACTGTTCTGCTCCGACGAAGCCCTCGCATTCGGTTCATTCGAAGCCATGATGCTCTGACAGCGTCCCCTGTAAAAGAACAGTAGATCATAGACAATGTCTTATATTTGTAACATGCGAAATGACCGTAGCGCCAACGGTGGCTGTGACCGCGTTAATCAGACAATTATTCAGTCTCTAACCATGGGGGCCGAAGTGGGATTATTGCTGGTACTGTAGGCCAGGAAGCAAGCCCATCGATCAGGAATAAGAGACCTTTCCTACTCAACCACAGCAGAGGATGTCAAAGTGCAGCAGGTAGGAGAAGAACCGATGTCTCCGTGGGAGGTCCGACAATCAAGCAATGTTCAGATGACAGGAATTCTGCTTCGGGTTTCTGGTCCTATGATTACCGTTCAGGTGGCAGCATCATCCTTCCCACTCCCAAGTAGCACGAGATGCCCCTAAACGGCCCCGAAACACCTGCCAAGTTGCCCTTAGGAAAGATCTTCCGAGACTAACAGTTTAGCCAGGCTAAAAGACCAACTTAGGCGCGGTCCTCGCAATTTGATACATACGCCTGCGCTTACATCGTAAATCTAGAGATGTTTCATACCATCTTGGAACAATAGAAAGACTCTCCTGCATATCACAGAGCGCTAGAAAGAGAAGGCCACCATCTTCTCCGGATCCAAGAAACATCCCAAGTAACCTCTACGTCACTTCGTTGTAGCCACCATGGCTCTAGACAGCTTCTTCCACAACAAGATTGAAAGCCTCAAACTTGAGATCATTCAAGGTCAAGCAGTTCTTCGAAGACTAGAAGCTCAACGAAATGACTACAACTCAAGAGTACGGCTATTACGGGAGGAGCTGGGACTGCTGCAGCAGCCGGGTTCTTATGTCGGCGAGGTCGTCAAGGTGATGGGCACCAAGAAGGTGCTTGTCAAAGTACATCCGGAAGGCAAATACGGTCCGACCTCCACCGACCAGGTTTCTGTTGATTTGATACTGATCCTCGCGTAGTGGTCGATATCGCCGACAGCGTCGACGTCACGAAGCTCACAGTCGGTAAACGGGTCTCGTTGCTGTCGGATTCGTATAAGCTGGAAAAGATGCTACCTTCTTCTGTGGATCCACTAGTGTCCTTGATGATGGTCGAAAAAGTCCCCGACAGCACATATGATATGATCGGTGGTCTTGATCAGCAGATAAAGGAGATCAAAGAAGTGATTGAGCTTGGTCTACAACATCCAGAATTATTCGAAAGCTTAGGCATCGCGCAACCTAAAGGCGTGCTGTTATACGGCCCTCCTGGCACAGGCAAGACCTTACTTGCCAGAGCAGTGGCGCATCATGCCGATTGCAAGTTCATCCGTGTATCAGGATCGGAGTTGGTGCAGAAATACATTGGTGAGGGAAGCCGAATGGTCCGAGAACTCTTCGTCATGGCTCGAGAGCATGCGCCCAGTATTATTTTCATGGACGAGATCGACAGCATTGGTTCTAGTAGGGTGGAGGGCAGCAGTGGCGGTGATTCCGAAGTACAAAGAACGATGTTGGAACTGCTCAATCAGCTGGATGGTTTCGAGCCCACAAAGAACATCAAGGTCATTATGGCTACCAACCGACTGGATATTCTTGATCCGGCGCTGCTGAGACCTGGTCGGATAGACAGAAAGATTGAATTTCCGCCACCGACGTGAGTCAAAACCGATTTCTCGAAAACACCAACAACTAACAAGGTTACAGTGTCGAAGCTCGAGCTGATATTCTCCGAATCCATTCGCGCTCCATGAACCTAACCCGCGGAATCAATCTGACCAAGATTGCCGAGAAGATGAATGGCTGCTCTGGTGCAGAGCTCAAAGGTGTTTGCACGGAAGCTGGCATGTATGCTCTGAGAGAAAGGCGGGTGCATGTTACCCAAGAGGATTTTGATCTGGCCACAGCCAAGGTCCTCAACAAACATGACGATAAGGAGGTCAGCTTAGGCAAGTTATGGAAGTAAGGTAACGCGTGAGGATGATGGGTATTTGTGGTTCATCATAGAACAGTTTTGATTGAGGCAGTTGCAGTATGCCTCTACGCTCTACACCGCGCAGGGAGGTCTAATATACACTGCTTCAACCAAGCTGTCCTCCAAGACACCTATGTACGTTCCGGCGATTGTATTGACAATTATACAACATCTCCGTAGACAAGAAAACCATCCTCCCCAGTATTTCTGCAAGTCATGGCACGTCTGGATCGAGCTTGTCCAGAAATTGGCCCTGACCATGCCTGGCGTTGGCCTTCCCGTCCCAAGGCTCCCTTCTGCATGCGAAATTGCGTTGCATAGGACAACTGCAGTAGCTTCCCCTTCCTCCAATCAACAACACTTGCCCTTCCTCTTCGCGCTCTCCTGCGGTTCATAAATATGCTCTCCGGCTTCTCCGATGGTCATCCCCGTCGGCAGGCCCAGCCAACTCCTCCTTTTATCACCCATCCCTACTCGGAAACTCCCACTGCCATCTCCGTTTCCTCTCGAAGAGAAATAATCACTGCCTGGGCCATCATACCCCGGTGTCCTCGTCAACAACTCCTTCTCCTCCCTCTCAATCCTCTGGTTCCGCTGCTCAACCAACTTCCTAGCAATCACCCTGAACACCTCCTCAATCCCCTCGCCATCCTTAGCATTCACCTCATGACAACTATCCCAGCCAACATCTTGTCCCCAAAACCCGCTACTCCGTTTCGAGTCCGGGCTCTGCAACGCCGCCATGCTATGCGGCTGCTGTAACTGCGGCACAAACGCACCAGTCGTCGGCGGCGGTGTCGATGCCTGACTCGGGTACAGCTGCTCCGCCACATATGCGATCGTCTTCTCAAAGGGCACCTTCCTCCTCGACGGATCCTCAGCCACGATATCGCTCTTCGTGCCGACAACATGAATCACCAATCCCTCACCATTGCCGCTCGGGTCTCCGCATTGCGCTTTCAGTTCCCGCAGCCAGCCCTTCATGTCCTCCCAACTCGCCTCGTTGGTGATGTCGTAACAGAGCAGGCCAGCATTCGCGTTTCGGTAGTAAAGACGCGAGATGCTGCGGAAGCGTTCTTGACCTGCTGTGTCCCAGATTTGGAGGCGGACGGTAGTGGCGGTGTCCGGGTCGAGGACGCGTTTGGTGTGGAAGGAGGCGCCGATGGTCGACTGAGGGGCGATTAGGGTTGAGGAGGACGATGGAGGGGAGAGGATTGTAGATGGAGAGATGAAGCGGTTGACGAGGGAGGTTTTGCCAACGCCTTGGGAGCCGAGGACGACGAGCTTGGCTTCGAGGGAGGTGGGTAGGATGGGTGGTGGTGGGGTGAGGGGCTGGGAGGTCGAGGTTGTGTGATTTCGCGGCATGGTGAAGCCGATGTTTGGGTTGGCGATGGTGAGATTCTCTATGCACTATCTCATGGTAGCAGGACGACCAAATCAAGCCCTGTCTTCAAAGTACACAAAGCACGTTCCTTGGGGTTAAGATCACAAAAATGAGGTTGCTGCTAGGCTCTTCGGTGTCCGAGTCCACTCCCAATTTTAACAAAGGTGATCTTTCTCGCTGCGAGTTGTCAATTGATTCAATGCGAGCTTTGTTTCATGGGCATCTCCACTGATTAGCAAGAAATTGAAGCACTGTGAGAGATGTGTATGATGATCTTGGAAGTCAAACCTAGGCACAAGCTGCCTTTTGCGGGAGGATCCCGTCCCCTTTTGCCCGTTTTCTGTCAGCCGCATCTCGAGCATCGATGTCATGGCACATGACGGCTTCTTCAATACTTCATACTGCCCCGTCAGCTGAACCGTGGCCATGGCAAGTAACTTACCGGATCCTCTGAGACACGAGGAATGCGAGGACGTGAAGTCACGCGCTGCAGTGGACTACGAGATTACAAGGGCCACGATTCACCCAGGCTGACCGTGCATAAAATTGTGGGCTGAATCCTTGGCCTACAGCTTGTTTCCCATGTTGAAACCAAAATCTCTAGGTGCATGAACCCTGACAACCACCTTTCCCGGACGTGGTCTGTGGTCTACTCTCCCCTTGTCTTCAGCCAGACAGAGTATCCGTCCTGCTCTCTTATGGAGCTCTTCCGGCTGCCGGATTCGGGGTGAGTGCCTCAACGGTCCCAAAAGTCACTAGATTGCGATCGCCTGGGCGCAAATTGCGGGGCTCTTGATCGCAGGAAGAGCAACGGAGCGAAGACCGTCGTCATGACGGAAAGAAACCATACCAATATCAGGTACTGGCCACGGTCCAACGGATTTAGCCATGGGGTATTCTCTTTAGTTGTCTTGAATTCATATCTCATTTTCATCGCCCTGTACAGTACTCTCTCTACTTTTCTGTCTTTCATTATTGCGCTTTGCTATCAGCACGGTTGGGACTCGATACTCTTTCCTGTTTGGCTACTGGGCACTGAAAGTACTTCACCGCGATGAACCATTCGAATGAGGAGCAGAGCAATAAGCTCAGCGGCGCAGAAGTAGCAAAGCACAATTCTCGAGAGTCATGTTGGGTGATAGTGCACGGAAGAGTATACGATGTCACCGAGTTTATGCCAGGTGAGGAATCCTCATTCCATGTTCTTACCGTTCAATTGGCTCATCTTCAGTCAGAACATCCCGGCGGCTCAAAGATAATCCTCAAGTACGCAGGCAAAGATGCTACGGAAGAATACGAACCTATCCATCCCCCGGACACTCTCGAAAAATACCTAGCAAAAGACAAGCACCTCGGACAAGTCGACATGTCAACCGTCGAAAGAGAAGAAAAAGAAAACGACCCAGAGGAAAAAGCGCGTCAAGAACGAATCAAACACATGCCAATCTTAGAACAGTGCTACAACCTCATGGACTTTGAAGCCGTGGCCCGCAGAGTCATGAAAAAGACAGCATGGGCCTACTACTCATCGGGCGCGGACGACGAAATCACCATGCGCGAAAACCACTCCGCCTACCACAAGATCTGGTTCCGGCCTCGGGTGCTCGTCGACGTCGAGAAAGTCGACTTCTCCACCACCATGCTGGGCACCAAAGTTGACATCCCTTTCTACGTGACCGCCACCGCGCTAGGCAAACTTGGCAATCCCGAGGGCGAAGTGATATTGACCAGAGGCGCCCGCAAACACAACGTCATCCAGATGATCCCAACGCTAGCCTCCTGCTCCTTCGACGAGATCGTCGACGCCGCCGAAGATGGGCAGGTGCAATGGCTCCAGCTCTACGTCAACAAGAACCGCGACATTACGAAGAAAATCGTCCAACACGCCGAGGAACGCGGCTGCAAAGGCCTATTCATCACCGTCGACGCTCCACAACTAGGCCGGAGAGAAAAGGACATGCGTTCCAAATTCTCGGATACAGGCTCCAATGTGCAGAACACCGGAGGCGATAACGTTGACCGGTCCCAGGGCGCCGCCCGAGCCATCTCCTCCTTCATCGACCCGTCCCTAAGCTGGAAAGATATTCCCTGGTTCCTCTCCCTCACCAAAATGCCCATCATCCTCAAAGGTGTCCAACGAGTCGAAGACGTCCTTCGCGCGATCGAATGTGGCGTGCAAGGCGTCGTCCTCTCCAACCACGGCGGCCGCCAACTCGATTTCGCACGCAGCGGGATCGAAGTTCTCGCCGAGGTCATGCCCGTCCTCCGCGAACGCGGCTGGGAACACAGGATCGAGATCTACATCGATGGCGGCGTGAGGCGCGCTACCGATATCATCAAAGCGCTGTGTTTGGGCGCCAAGGGCGTCGGGATTGGACGCCCGTTCCTGTTCGCCATGAGCGCCTATGGGCTGCCGGGCGTGGATCGCGCGATGCAGCTGCTGAAGGATGAGATGGAGATGAATATGCGGCTGATCGGGTGTAGTAGGGTGGACCAGCTGAACCCGACGTTGGTGGATACGAGCGGGTTGAGCTTGCATGCCACCACCGTGCCGAGTGATACGTTAGGATTGGGGGTTTATGATCCGTTGGTGTCTCCGCAGGAGATGGTTAGGGCGAAGTTGTGATGGTGCTTCATCTCGAGAGGTAGGTGGGTCAGGGGAAGGGAGAAAGAGAAGGCAAGAGCGAGGAAGAGGAAGAGGAAGAGGAAGAGGAAGAGGAAGAGGAAGAGGAAGAGGAAGAGGAAGAGGAAGAGGAAGAGGAAGAGGAAGAGGAAGAGGAAGAGGAAGAGGAAGAGGAAGAGGAAGAGGAAGAGGAAGAGGAAGAGGAAGAGGAAGAGGAAGAGGAAGAGGAAGAGGAAGAGGAAGAGGAAGAGGAAGAGGAAGAGGAAGAGGAAGAGGAAGAGGAAGAGGAAGAGGAAGAGGAAGAGGAAGAGGAAGAGGAAGAGGAAGAGGAAGAGGAAGAGGAAGAGGAAGAGGAAGAGGAAGAGGAAGAGGAAGAGGAAGAGGAAGAGGAAGAGGAAGAGGAAGAGGAAGAGGAAGAGGAAGAGGAAGAGGAAGAGGAAGAGGAAGAGGAAGAGGAAGAGGAAGAGGAAGAGGAAGAGGAAGAGGAAGAGGAAGAGGAAGAGGAAGAGGAAGAGGAAGAGGAAGAGGAAGAGGAAGAGGAAGAGGAAGAGGAAGAGGAAGAGGAAGAGGAAGAGGAAGAGGAAGAGGAAGAGGAAGAGGAAGAGGAAGAGGAAGAGGAAGAGGAAGAGGAAGAGGAAGAGGAAGAGGAAGAGGAAGAGGAAGAGGAAGAGGAAGAGGAAGAGGAAGAGGAAGAGGAAGAGGAAGAGGAAGAGGAAGAGGAAGAGGAAGAGGAAGAGGAAGAGGAAGAGGAAGAGGAAGAGGAAGAGGAAGAGGAAGAGGTAGAGATTTAGGGATAGAGAGTACGGAAAGTAGTTGTCATTCTTATTGTACATCTTTACACAAGAGCAATGCACACAGAACACGTACACACATTCGTCTCAAGGTCTGTCTTTCCATCCCCCGTATGAACCAATTGCCATACTCGGACCCATGAGCACTCCCATTACTTTCTCCACACCCTACCTACCTGGTCTGGAAATCTCCCTCTCCACGGCGACATCCCAGCAGCAGGAACAGTGCTTGCTCCGGTCAGATACGAATAAGTATTTTTTTCTGATCTCGACCAGAGACCGGGAATTCACAACTGTACATCGGTCATCAGTGCGGAAACGTGCTTTACGGGGAACTTGTGGATTGGGAGTAATCTGCAAACGATAGCGAGAGGCGAAAAACGGAGTGGGAGGGTCAGTCATCATACGATCGGGCAGGCGTCACTGGGCAGAAGATGTATGGGGCAGATATCATAGCAGAGCATAGCATAGCATAGCATAGCAGATTTGCATGAGAAGGAGAGAGGGGGCAGTGGGAGAGTATGATGGCTCAATAAGATAAGTTCTACTTAAGAGGTTTCTTCTGTAAGACATATTTCTGGTGCGCCACGATGATGGTTAAGGAGAGAGAGGAGCTGGAGTCTCCCTTGAAGACGATCCAAACCAGAAGATGCGACAGCGGAAGTTAGAAACGAGAGACCGTAAGGCAAGGAGAAAACGTCGCACGCATGAATGCTGTCCATGTTTTCGTCACCGGGCATCAAGGTGGCTCGAGAAGCTGATGCAAACAAGCTTCCTGGATGACGGTCATCCAGCCTGATAGCATTCAGCCATCGGGTGTCATTCCTACAATCCACGCGGGCTCAGACAAGTTGAACCCATTTCCATTCCACATCAGACGACCTCAGGGCTTCTCCGTGCATGATGCCATTGACATAGGTGTCGCCTAGCAGTTGGAACTTCAGGTCTTCTGGAGATCCTACGGGCCGAAGCTTGGCGCAGAAATTTATGGGACTTCTCAGATCCCCTTCCTCTCCCCCCCTTCTTCATTCCCCTATTTCTCTACCAATACTCACTCAAATCTAGTGAACAATGGATTCTGAACGGGGAAATAGACGACGCGTCTGCCGAAAGTCTTATTCGATAGATCCTCCTTCTCCTGCACCCTTGCGAACGCCAAAAACGATGCTCGATACGCCGCGCCGTGCGCGCCTCCTTGCTGATGCACGCCACACAGCTGGCAAACTACCTCGTACAGAGCTATTTAAGATACATAATGTACCTAAATCAACTGGCTATCGAATCATTAAAGAAGCAACTGCACGCCGCAGTAAGAGGATACACAATCGAGGCCGAAAACGAGTACTTGCTCCACATGAGTGCGAAGCAATTGAGGCCGTTGAAGATGCTAATTTTGGCTTTGCTTCTTTAAGTTATTTGAAGGTGGCAAGGACAATTAGTATAACTAATAGTTACAAACGTGTAATTTAACAGAATATAAAGGATTTTGGTATAAGGACCTATATAGTTATACAGAAAAAAATGCTTTTATAACTATATATTAATGCCTGAATTATATAGGGATTTGAGTATTAGTATTAGTAATTAGATCAGTTTCTGAAGTATAGATAATGTAATAAGTCTTATTTTGCTACTTGCTTATAAAGACAGGCTCGAATTCATCATTGACCAGGGCTTAAAGCATGAAATGTCTTATTAAAGACCCAGTTTAAGCTTAAGCGGCAAAATCAGTCAGTCCATGTGTACACAGTTATTAGATGGAATTTCAATGGTCAGCTCCACTTCTACACCGGCTCCAGAGTAGGAGGACGTCTCATTCAGAGCGATTATATGACTATTTTGAAAGAAATCGTTGCTCCTGATTAGGATAAAGATTACGTATTAATCGAAGATAATGACAGGCCACATGGTACCAAGGGCAAGGGTTCTAACAAGGTTAAAGCACTCAAGGACCTTCTAGGGATCAAATGGGAGATGAACCCTGCTAATTCGCCTGATCTCAACCCTATTGAGACAATCTGGAGAATAATAAAGCAGCGCTTGAAGTCCAGGGGGGTCATCTTCGAAGAAGCTGTTCTGCGCAGGGCTATCCAGGAGGAGTGGGATAAAATAACTCTGGATGAGATTAATAGGGCTATCTCAACAATGCCAGATAGAGTAGCTGCCCTAAATGAGCGAAATGGGCGTCCTATCCCCTATTAAAGGGGCGTGTAGCATAGCAGCAATCTGAGAAGTCTCATAAATTTCTGCGCCAAGCTTCGGGCCGTAACATGAAAGGTATCTTCCCGCCCGCAGCGATGATGACCACATCTCCTTTACACGTCGAAAATGGACCCGATCCGACGTACCCTTCGTGAGTACGATACATGCGAGGATCGGCCGCGAAACAAAGTCCCACCGTCTGGCTGAATTCTTTAAGTTGGAGTCAGACTTCGAGCCCCCACGTATTGCGAATGAAACTTGGTCAGTATTCCGCTCTGGGTCTAATCCATCTTCAAAGACACCATTATCTTCACAGATTTCCTCAATTTCGTCGAGACGAGGGATATTTCCTGTTGGATCACCCACGGCTAGCTCCTCAAGACTGCGCATTTCGAGGAAACAGTTGCTTCTCAGCCTACCTTTCCAGACTTCCCGCTGAATCGCATTGCACACCGTGCAGGCGAGCCAGTACCGAAACGATACGCCGCACGTGTCAGAAGCCGGATGTAGACTTCCTGTGAGCCCATAGTCCCAGATCAAAGTCCTCCACAAGACCTCCACAGGGTGTTGCCCAGTTCTGTATATCTTTGGACAACTCCTTGTGAACTTCACATATGGTTCTAGGCTGGTGTTGCTGACTTCGGTTGGTGCTTCACCAGTGTCGGCAACTTTGTCTAGAATATGTGCAAGGACATACATAGCTCTGTCACGTATGATCGGGTATTCTGATAGCTTTGGCGGGCCATTCGCGGCGTTGAAGTCTGGCTGATCGCCTAACACAGCGTTAATCTCCCCCAATGAGAGGTGAGAGCCCACCGAGAAATCTATGGCCCAAGACGGCAGATCTTTCACCAGAATTCGACTAGGATCGCTGACCATGCTGAGAGGCAGGAGATTGGACGTATTTTTGAGGATGTAAGTTGTGGCCTCTTCATAAACTTGAGCCACTGATTTGCTATAGTCGGCTGAAATTGGGCACTCACTCAAGTTTCGTACTCGGGCAGCTCTCTTGATCACACCAAGAAGGCCGAACACTTTGTCCCGAGCGTCCTTCGCGCAAAATGACCTTGTTCGCCGGAGGATCATCATGAAAATAGCGCCTGTGTTTGACTGTTCGTGCAGGACGCTTAATTTTGCTTCGAGAGGTAGTCTTGGAAGACTGGAACGAGTTTTGCCTGAAGTAAAATCCGACACCTCTCTGATAATGGCTGTCTTGCCCATCGGAGTAGCCTTCTTCATCTTTGGAAACTGTTCACGTGGCCTCCATGTGACTTTATCATGGCAGCTGGTCTCCCAATGATTGATAGAGGCAGACAGTGTCTCCCAAGAGGTAGTGAAGAATCCCCAACGCACATAGGCTCGTTTAGCGACAGCGACCTCTTGGATAATCCACAACCTCCCATACCATCGCCTAGCCAAGAACCGGTTCAGTGCAGTCTCTTCATCATCATTAAGGTTGGGAATACCCAAAAGCTCATGCTTGTGGGGATGATAGAGTTCTCTAGCCATGTCAAGCATACGTAGGGCTGCGGCATCATGCGCGAAAATGTCAGGAGCGGTTTTGACACAAACAGCTAACTTTCTCAGTACTTCCGTTACCATTGGTGTAGACTCATCGTCTTTTCCAAGCCAGATAAGAACACTTGTTGCATTCTCGTAGATTTCGCACATCATGTTGACTTGGTGAGTCTTCTCCTCCGAGCTTGACTGATCGATGGATATGGCGTCAATCCAAAGGTAGCCTGAGTGACCGGATTTTTGTAGTTGCAGCAGAGCGTCATGAAGATTGAAGGTAACAGTCTGCTTGCCAGGGAGCTTCTGATATGGGAAAGGATGATGAACCTCATGCCTTTCTGTATCCGGGTAATCCTCAAATACAGGATGACCCCAGGTGTAAGAAAGCGCAGTGTATTTGGGATGAGAGCCAGTCTCAAAGATTTGCAGTGAAAGCTCGACAGGGGTCGCTTTATTTGTGATCTTCAAGAGCCGAAATGAGCGCGGCGTAGGCAGTCTGACATATCGACAATTCTCCAACGTCGTCATGTTCTCCTTCTCCTCGACCAGTCAAATAGGGGCGGTGAAAAACGCCTCTGTCTTGCGTAGAGCTGAGGAGCCATTTTCCTACCTTTCAAAGGCATTCGGGGTTTAAGAGCACGCAGAAGAGTAGGTCCGTCTTTCAAAAAAAAGGTAAGAAAGGACCAAAAGGAAACAGCAGAATCCTGCATTGCAGCACGGTCTGCAAGCAACAAAGACCATTCAACATGCACAGCGAACAGAGAATAAGACAGTCTGGATTTCATGATGACAGGTCAGAAATCCTGTCACCTGCGGATAGCTATCGTTTGAACATGGACGGAGAAAGAAAGAAACTCTATACAAGAGATATAAGTAAAAGTAGTAGGTACAGTCTTCATCGTTCGTGAAGGACGTAGCATCTTCAGACACTCTCATTGAGTGATGAATGACCAAAAGGGAATTGGCATCTTCTCAGGATGCAAGACTGTAAAAGGACCATTGGTACAAACTTCTCTATCCAAAGGTCAACGTCTTTATCGGCCCTTACCTGCATCATCTGCACGACAAGCAGGAGATTTTATGGCAGAGACCATGGCCAGCAATCAACAGGTGCTTGAAGCTTGGGAACGGAAAGGAGATTCTCTGAATTCGCAAGAAACTTCTGCTTGTAGCTACTGAAATTGCACCGTTGTCAGGAGGCCACCATGATACATCACCTTTCTGTAAGTACTACGTTAGATACAACTTATGAGCAATGTCATCGTAAACCAAAAGGCCGAGTGGGACTCGGAGTGCAATTAAAACAGAGCAAATGCCAAGCTCTATGTTGACGATGACGTAGTTGGTACGATGTAGCTCTGATGTGAGTTTCTTGCTTTTGGAACAATTGTCGCAACGCCAGTTGATCTTTATTTGAAGAACGGTTCTCTATGGGAGTCTGACCCGTACACATGCACACCTTTACCTTACTTCGGTAGTGACGAGAAAGACTGCGTTGCATCAAACGTCTCAGCTGGAGTGATGGCTTCACCGTCAGCCAGCGCGGAATCCAATCTGGATATCGACTATGTGCTCGTATATCGCTTCTCCCGAGAGGGTAAGTTTGGTGTTCTGCCATTGGCCAGCCTGCCTGCGGCTGACCTCAATGCCACTAGACAAGAACAAAGCAATATCGAATTTCCAGAATCTGATCAGAGCATTAGCCGATGTTGGCCTCGAGACTGAGGTACGAAATGGGGAAGACTCAACACTGCTAGTCTTTGTCAAGGCCGCCGATGAGAAGATATTTAATGAAGTTGTATATCGATCAAGGTAACTCTTGTCTATATCCCCATGCCACCAGCTGATGTACATCCTCCAACAGGGTTCGAGACTGGCTACATGGAGCTCGTCAAGCCCAGCCAGATAAAGGAACTGAGAATGTGCTTACCAAAGAGCCCCTAGTGCCTGCTGAGCGCTTTAGACTAGTTTACGACATGATAACCTCAGAACCCAGTGAAGGTGGAGCCGGCATTACGCCGAAGCATGGAGTATGGGAGAATGTGGAATCAATATTCCCCCTACACGATGTGCGGTTGAACAAGGAGTGGATGACAGAATGGGCTCGCAAGACATTTCTATCGCCTCAAGATATCGACTCTGTCAGGGACAATCTTGGTGAAAAGGTCAGTTTAATACAGACTGTGGGCAGACCAGTATTGCTTACAAGCTTCAGATTGCTTACTATTTTGCTTTCTTGCAAACTTATTTCTACTTCCTGATATATCTCGCCGCATTTGGCTTCTCCTGTTGGGTTCTTCTAGGCTACTTCTCCATGATATATGCGGTGGTCAACTGCTTGTGGTGTGTGGTGTTCGTGGAATGGTGGAAACGACAAGAAGCAGATCTTGCTGTTCGTTGGGGAGTCAGAAATGTATCCGCCATTCAGAAGGGACGACGCGACTTCCAGTACGAGAAGGAGTCCAAGGATCCTATCACTGGCGAGACTGTAAAATGGTTCCCGGCAACACAGCGGCTACAACGGCAGCTCCTTCAGATTCCATTCGTGATACTTGCGGCGATTGCTCTTGGCACCTTGATATGCACCTGCTTCGGCATCGAAATCTTCATCTCCGAAGTGTATAACGGTCCACTCAAATCTGTCCTCGTTTTTATACCTACCGTTCTTCTTACAACTCTCATTCCAACCATCTCCACGTTCTTGACCGGTTTTGCGACACGACTGACAGAGTTTGAGAACTACGAAACAGAAGATGCTTACGAGAAAGCGATGACTTCTAAAGTCTTCGTCCTGAACTTTATCACCTCCTATCTTGGCATTTTTCTGACTGCCTTCGTCTACGTTCCCTTTGCTTCCGTTCTCGTCCCGTACCTTGACATCTTCAGCCTCACCGTCAAACCGTTTGCCGAGAACGAGAAGCAGATGCAGACTCCACCAGCCTACAGTTTCACCATCAATCCTGATCGGCTCCGCAAGCAAGTCATCTACTTCACGGTGACCGCGCAAATTGTCTCTTTCGCGCTGGAGACCGTCGTCCCACTCATTACCCGCAAAGGCACCACGAAGTTCAAAGAGATCCAATCCTCCCGAGCTGAAGCAAAGGGCGGTGCTGCTCCGCCTCCCTCAGCAAACGACCCGCCAGAGGAGAAAGCCTTCCTGGCTCGAGTGCGCCACGAAGCCACCCTTGGCGACTACGACGTCACCTCCGACCTCCGGGAGATGTGCATCCAGTTCGGCTACCTCTCCCTCTTCTCTGCCGTCTGGCCTCTAGTCCCATGTTCTTTCCTTATAAACAACTGGATCGAGCTCCGTAGCGACACGTTCAAAATCACATCCGAGTGCAAACGACCTATTCCACAACGAGCCGACAGCATTGGACCATGGCTTGATGCCCTCGGTTTCCTCACCTGGCTCGGCAGCATCACCACCGCCGCGGTCGTGTACATGTTTAGCAACGACGGAGTAGGACCCAGCGGCCGACCCAGCGACATCAAGCTCTGGGCTCTCCTCCTCAGCGTTTTTGCCTCAGAACACATCTACCTCCTCGTCCGGCTTGCCGTCCGCACAGTCATTTCCAAATTAGACAGCGAAAATATGCGCAAGGAGCGGGCAGAACGCTATATGGTTCGAAAGCGCTATCTTGAAGAGACAGGATTAAGCGTTGACAAGATGACTCGCCAGAGCTTGAGGACGAGGAGCGTCTCCAGCGGTGGTGGGCTGACCAAGGACATTACGCGCAAGAGTCTGGAGGACGAAGCGAGAGAGACTACGTTGAGGGAGAGTACGCCAGTCACGAGGTTCTGGGGGAGGCAGAAGGGATGGGCGGAGGTGGAGCAGGTGGGAGTGAACTTGATTGAGTTGAAATTGGAGGGTAGTGCGGAGACGAAGAAGGGGAGATAGGTGGGATGACAGCCGGGAAACGAGGTCGATGCCGATGCCGAAGCGGGTGAGGGTGGGGAGAGGAATGAAGCATCCAGCAGGCCACCCTGGCCAAAAGCAATCGGCTTCAGTCATTGGAGGGCTTGCGTTGAACCGGAAGAGACAGGACTCCTCTGACCCTGGTGGATACTTGCTATCTTCAACTTCTAGGTGTAGCACTTGATTGATCTTCTTGTGGTGGTTTGAGGGAGCTGTTCTCAGCTTCAGACACATATTTCAATTGTGTGGAGCCTGCCTTGAAATCGGTGTTCTGACTTGAGACCCTCGATCACAGTATAATGTACCGTAGGCATAAGATGCTGTCAAAAAAAACCCCCCCAGCGTGGCTCATTGACGAGTGCTCGCCCGCAGGCTGGGGAAGCAGCCGCGACATGGGCGTTCAAGGGGTGTTCTTCTTTGAAGAAGGTCCTCTTTCGAAGAAGGTCCTCTATCGATCTGGGAGACCCTTAGGGGATTAAGGCACAGCGGTTATGGGCCACATCGTCGGGGTCCTTCTCATAAGAAGAGCTTCGGCTTGAAGACGAGCAACCTTATGTCGTTTTATAGCCTTTGACATGCGGAATATCTGGGTTTGATTAGCCAAAAAATGCTGAAAGCCGAATAGGTGAAATCGCGGCGCATTGCATCGCCCGTCCAAACAGCCTCGGACTCCTCTCAGCGATCAAACCTGACTTTCCTCTCTCTCACACTACTATGGTGACTTTGAGCTTCGACGCACGCATGATTTGCATGGATTTGGAAGACTGGTGTCATAAAGTAATAGGGAAATTTGGATTGGAGAGGACAGTACGGAGTACGGAGGTAGATAAGGGGTGCCAAGTAATTTGCTACCCTGCTTGCATGCTATGTCACTGCAATAAGAGTTCAGTTGAACAGGATCTGCTTTGCGCAATCTATCATTCTTCAGTATCTACTCTGCTGTACTGGAATGAAAATTTTCCAACCTCGCTCCGCAAATTGTAGCCCGAGCTCACTCTCTTGCCCGTAGCCTTCGCGTCCTCGCTCCTCCTCCGCTGCCTCAAACTGCCGGCCAGCGTTGTCCGCGAAGAAGGTGGTCCTCCAATGCCTGTCTCGTTCGGCCAAAGGGTACCTCCAAGCTACCATCTGGACCTGGCACCATGGGAGCCTTGCTCTGTAGCTTATCCGCCATTTTGTTCACCCAGTCCAGCTTCGAGCTCACCCAATTCAGAATGCGAGGTGAAAACATCCCAGGCAGTTCGGTGTCAGACGCTGGCCTCTTCGCTTCGGGGAATGCCGCCATTTTGTTCATACAAACAGCTTCCAAGCATGAGTCAATAGACCTCAAGGCCTTCAGTCCCTCCTCGTACCATCGAACGGCGTGATATGATTGGTACATCGGTGCATGGTGCTCGGCCATCGAGACACACATTTCCACGATCCAGCGTAAGAGGTTCGTGGCAACGGTAGCTATGTTAAAGCGTACACGTATCGTATCTTCTCCACCAACGTAATCCGCCAGAGCCAAGTCTCGAACCTGTGGTATGAAGAGCCCAGCAAATCCGACGAAGCTGTTGAGAGAAGCTGATGCATTCACCCCGTTTTTGAGATTCTCCACTTCCCAGTTGAGATGAAGCTTGATGACATTGGCCAGAACCTCGGCACGCTCCAAAGCAGAATTTGGCATTGTCAGGCCATCTGAGATGATTACCTGGTGCAGACGGCGTTGTTCCGGATTGAGGTTAGCTGGCTGGATTGCTGTGCGTGTATCTGTTCAAGGTTGTCAGTATGAAATACATCCTGGAATCTGGAAGCACACCCACATCCACGACGAAGTGCAGCAGCCTTCATGGTGATCTCTGACAGCAGGCGATAGTACTTGGTCGCTGACATAAGATCCTCGTTGGCAGCCCTTAGCTGATTAATCGCCTCCTGTGCATTGCTCATGGTGATAGCTGAGTTTGAAGCCATCTCCTCGTTACTGTTTATGAGAATGGGGTGCAAAGTAAGAATGCCCTCGAAGTTGTTGCTCAACAAAATTTCGTTGTCGTGATATTTCGTGTGAAAAGAGGGTTCTGCTGGCATCTGTGCTGGCAAGACAGGGTCAAACACAGGAACAGTGGCCCGATATTGTTGCCACGACGATCTCATCGACGTTTGTTTGGGCGACCCAGAAGTGGAAAGCAGCTCCTGACCATGCGGAGCGGTTTTGATTGTCTGCAGCTGTAGTTCTTCAACATCTTTGTCTACATGGAAGCCATTTTCCATGGCTGATGTACTGGTGGACCGTTCACAAGCGGTAACAGTGGTCGATCTGTGAGAGACATTATCTTCACAAGTTGTAACTACGTTAAGATGAGGACGAGATTGCTGCTTGCTTGAAACAGATAATCTGCTGTCAGACCCTCCCACATCAACATCCCTAGAATGCTTCTTGTCTTCCTTTGGACCTCTAGGTATGAGGCCTGAGTTCTGAACTTCCTTGAACGACTCTTGCTGAACAGTCCGCAGCTTGTTCTTTTTGGTAGATGATATCTTCCAGGAAGAGTTTTGCTGGCCAGTTGATAGAGCTGACTCCGAACCTGCAAAGCGATGACGAGTGCTGACACCTTCTTCCGAAGGCACGCCTTCCCAAGCTCTGAGAGGTCGTTGTTCTTTGGGGCTGCAGACCGTCAAAGCCATAGCTACCAGTCGCTACTGATTATCAGCAAGATTGCCAATCTGCTCAGGGATCAATACATACCTTTCTTAAGAAAGAGTCATGAGCAAGAATGAGTAGATTGAAGAATGGTGAGAGTCTGCTCGAAGTATGCGTGCCGCGGGAATGTGACCTTGGAGTCAAGTGGCAAGCTCTGTCCACCACAAAATCGATTACTGAGGGACAGAATGAGAGGACTACAGATCATGAATAGAACCGCTGTGTGGAGGTAGCTTGACTTCAACGATAGCGATAGGGATACAGTTGCCGGTAGAACACGATTAGTTCCATATATTCACGAATGTTGCAAGATGGAGGTAACACAGTAAGACCACAACTACACGTGTACTGACAACACCGGCGCAAGGGCAATACATGTCTGTGACTGTGTGTTCTCCAGGATATGCATGGGCACCAATACTCAGCATTCTTGTCAGATAAGGAAGCCCGCCCCTAACCGGTATGAATAGAACACAATGGGCTTCCATTCCATAGAGTCATGTCTTGATGAGACTTAAAGCAGAACTCAAGCACTGTTTGGAAGCCCATAGGAAAATAAAAGAGAGATAATGGAGTGGTACCCCTGACCCAGGTCATTCTCGCCACTGCCAAAGTATTCCTCAGTTTGGGATGTAACTTTGGAAGGAATATGGGATTCGCTAGAAGCAAGACGAAAAACGGCAGGAAGGAATTATTGTGGGATGTCATGATATCAGCTGTGGTTGGAGAAGCAAGCACAGCTGCCTTGATCAAATTCCCACCACAGAATAGGCGGAAATCGTACCATGAGGCCTAGGGTTTCACGGACTGCTTGAATGATTACAAACTCTGAAGGTAGGATCTAGCAAAGTAGACAATTTGACGTTGGTCAGGCGAGGAATATCATCCAGAAGATCGGGGCTGGCAAGATGCCCCAGTGACATTCTTGAAGGTATCACCCAAGAAACAGTGCAAGTATCTGCTGTGGAACCATGTTTGGGGCATAAGGATATACTGTCAGAACTCAATTGTGTGAACTGTGATGCGATTTAGTACCGGTGTGGTAGCAATGTGAAGGAGAGGTCTTTGATAACGGTCTGGCAGGGCCTTGACATCTTTCCCACCATCAAAATCTCAAGGCCAGCTATCCTTCGACATCGTTGTGCATTTTAGAGATGTGTTCGTAGCACTCTGCATGGTAACGATTGTATAGAGCTTCTCCAGTAGGGAGAGCTGAGTATAGATTGTGCGTTCGATGTATGTGTAAACCAATGGAGGTTGTGGCATTATCACACAGGACGAAATGGCTGTCGCTTCGAAGGAGACATATGGATCATCAAGCACATAATGTAGGAGGACGTCAAAGGGATCGAGTGATGTTAGGACACAAGGCCCCTCCAAAGTCGACATCTCCAAAGTACATGATCCTTTAAAGGTGTTACGAGCAAAATGATGCAGGCAACGGTTTCCGAAAGCCTCTATGCCGAAAGAGGCTAAATCACAACAGCAGAGCAAGCCAGCGGCGAACACTTCAGAGATGTCAACATTATGAATTTCAGGCCATCGAATGTGTGCTTCTGCATATCCTAAGACAAATGAATCCACGGGGTCACGAAAGTCCTATGGACTTCGAATGGCAGACTCATGCACCTGCAGACGTAACATCGCCTTTCCACAAGCTCGCCATGGAACATAATCAGAATCAGAAGAAGAGTAAAGCTATTCCAAAGCCCTGGTAGATCGTTCGCTAACGTGCATGCTGCTTAGGAACTCATAGTGTCCTCGAATCTCCACAGAAATACGCTGCGCCTGCACTTCGAGAACCAAACTCGCAACCATTCCTCTTCTCGCAGATCCCTCCACTGTCAAAGCCTCCTGCCTCACCCTATCGCGCTCCATCCTTTACCACCCCTCGAAAACCACTCGAGGTCGACTTCTCGTCGGGCCCTGAGAATGTCTCATCCCCTGACCAAGCCGACAACGAAGACACGCCCGAAGCGCCAAAGGCAGCACCCATCACATTTACTGCAAACGAAGGCAAGCCGAAAGAGAAGCGCAACTCTCTGTTTGGCCTTTACGGTAGATTCGCACCGAGCTCCGGGCGTGGCGATATGGGAAAGTCTAGTCACAGCAATGTCCTCATACGGCGCGTGCAGAAACGACGGAGGCGAGAGCAGAATCTAGGGCGTCAACTGGTGCGTGCTCAAAGGCCAAGCGAAGACACAAGCGAGGACGAATCCCCCGTCAAGGAGAGGAGGAACCCAATACCACCCGTTCATGAGGTGGGCTATATGGCAGGCCTTTTCACATTCATCGAAAGCTTTCCAAATGCACCCTCGCTGCTGGCCAAGTACCTACAATTATTCTTCAACTCCGCAATCATACTTGGCTGCCTCTATGCCATCTACTCCTTCTGGACGACCATACAGGCAGATGTCAATCGTGCGAGTGAGGATGCAGCAGCAGAGACTTTGGCCGAAATGGCTGCATGCGCTAAGAGCTACGTTGACAACCGTTGCGCTGGCGATAGCCGACTACCAGCACTTGAGACTGTCTGTAGCAACTGGGAATTGTGCATGAATCGAGATCCGAACAGTGTCAAGAGAGCAAAACTGAGTGCTCACACTTTTGCCGAGATCTTGAATAGCTTTGTGGAGCCGATAAGTCTGAAAACAATGGTAAGTTGATTTCCTTCTCCTAGCCTATCCCTCAACCACAACCGGCCGGTCTTTTTGGGACAAATTGCATAGAAAAAGTCAAAAACAATCAACAGCCGGTATTCGCTGGTGGTCACCCACCCAACTACTAACCGGCCGGCACATGGCTTAAGTATGGCTGAGCGAACGGGAAGCCCTGTGTTCCATGTCCTGTGGTCGATTGCGAAATGATTGAAGGATATTCCAGCTATATTCCTGGTCGTAGCGCAGGCTCTCTTGAGCCCAAACATGAAGATCGTCTCCTCGACTACAGCTCTCTTTGGCACCATTCATGTGCTGACCTAGATGAAATGTTTACATGGATACTAATATACATCCCAGCTTTTCGGAATCCTGATCGTCGTTCTCAGCCTGGGCATCTCGAACGCAACCTTCAGCTTCCTCCGAAAATCGCACGATTTCAATTCTCACGCACCGGAGATGCCTCGGCACCCCTCGGCACAGTACCCGCCTCCACAGTCTCACAGCATGAGCCAGTATGGTGGAACGCCTGGAACTGGGTATGCGGGCCAGCAATTGGGCTGGCAGGATGATCCATGGGGTGGAGGTGAGTCCAGACAAGATATGAAGCGCTTGGAGTACTCGAGAAGTCCTAGTAAGGGGGGTCGGGGGTCACGGTAGTGTGACTCGATGAGTATGTCAGACGGACTTGTGATGACGGAGAAAAAGCATGATAGGGTGTTGTTGAGCGGAGCAGCAGGGGGGCAATTGAT
>NW_006916524.1:0-10082 GCF_000464535.1 Endocarpon pusillum Z07020
CTTACTTAATTATTAGATATTAGTTGTTTTAATATTTTTAATTATATTACTAAGACTAAGTTTCTTATTATCTTTAAAGCTACTTACTTTAACATAATAATAATTGAAAATATTAAGGCTAGCTTTTAAGGTATTAGCCTTGTATTATATAACTTTTAAGCTATCTTATTTAAGCTTAATATTAAGTTATAAATACTAATACTAACTAGATCTCTTCTTTCTTAGGCTGACTTATAAGTCCCTTAGATACTATATAATCCTAATAACGCTGTTTCATAATTAGAGCATATACGAAATCAGATTGCTAGACATTAAGGAAGCTCTCTAAGTAGTGTTTTTTTAGCTGTCAAGTAATTAGCAAAGAGTACAAAGCTAATTACTTATTAAATAACCCTTTTATATAAGAAGATCTGTACACTTCACAAGGCTAATCAGGCCTTTACAAAGTGTCAGAGGGCTAAAAAGACATATGTACGAGCTAGAAGTACACTTACTATAAAGGATACAAGTAGTTTAATTAAGCAGAGAGCAACTGTATAACAGTGATCAAGTAGAAGGTTAGTAGAAGAAGGTGTTGTGTGTCACGTGTCACGTTGGAAGCAGGCGACGAGTGCGCGAGATCTTCAGCCCATGTTGAGTGCTATCCTAAGACTGCAGAGCCGACGGTAAGGGCCCTGGGGTCGCTTCTATATAGCAAGCATGCCCCTTACTAACGTCTAGTGCTAATCAATACCCGGCGCCCTAGCGCTAGCGGGCGACAAGCATGGCAGCCGTGACATTGTGCAGGCTAAGTTGTCAGGCTTACAGCGATGTAGAAGATGCGGCAAGCCTAACCACAATGTACGAACCTGTCAGGAGGTTGAAGAGACATCTGAGGAAGATAGTGACATAGAGAATGAATGATTTTCTGGTGTTGTGACTGCATATAATAGTCAGAAGATTGTAATGTAAGAGAAAGGTACGTGAGATGATTATATATACAGGATAATTATAAACTACGTTAATTATAAAAGCTATATTATAAAAGATTATTAAGATACTAATATATAACTTTTTAAGCCTTTTATTATAATTATAATATATATTTTTTAGGAGCTAGCTTAACCTAGCCTAATAATAGTTAGCTATATATATTAATAATAATTTTATAATTATTAATCTAGGAATTTTAAAAGGCAAGAGCATTCGCTTTATAGATAAATTATATATAATAATAAGTCTAAAGATATTAGTTAAGATAATAAAAAAACCTATTATAGCTCTTTTAAATAGTAGAGCAAAAGTAACAATTATATTATGTTCTCTAACACAAATCTTAGGACTCTTTATCTCTAAGAATATTTTAATAAACATGCTTACTTTAGAAGAGAGGGAGTCAAAGTTCTTAGGAGTTTATACATCTATAAATATTAGTATTAGCGAAATTATATATAAACTATTAGTCTAAATTATAGAAAAGCTAGGGCAGAACATTATATTTAAAAGAACGTACTCTTAATTATCTTAGCTATGCTTAAAGAATCTAGATAACAGAATATACTAGAGAACGATTTAGTTACTAAATAAGAGTACGAAAATAAGTTTTTACGTATGCTAAGCTAATAAAAAAGAAAATAAGACTTAAGCAGATATAGTATAGGCTAGGGCTTTAAATAGCCTTGCTAAAGTCTAATTAAGCAGACTTTAGCAGAAGAAAGAGGCCTATATATTACAGAAAATATAAATAAGGCAGAGAATATAAAAAAAGGAGATAATATAAAAGATAAAGAAGAAGTAAAAAGAAAGAAAAAGCAAAATAGAATAAAGATAGTAATAAAAAGGATTAGTTATATAGCACTATATTAAAGTTCTTACTCTGTTATAATATATTTTCTCTTATTTAGGCTTTCTAGTAGCTACCTAAAAGGGATTTCTTATGCCAAGGGCATAGAAAATAAGGGCGCTAAGCCGCTTTAGGATTCAGCTGTTATAGCAGCTCGCACTGCCCTGCAAGGAGGTCGTTAGCTATACGGCCGTACCAGCATTAAGCTGTACTACTCGACACTCCCACTCGGACGTCTGGCTAGTAGGCTACGAGTTGCAGATGACGGCAGCGCCAGGAGAATAAGAATGAAATGCTATTGCTGAACATCCCTGCCCTTTGTTGTTTACCCAACCAGGAGGAATATTGTAGCGATAGCACGGACCAGCCGTAAGAGAAAGAAAAGTGGCGACGCTGTGGTGCGTTAATTGAGGGAACCGATAAACAAAAACAAGAGAGAGGACCTGCCACGCAGCAGGACCAAGATGCACAGGGCCATGACGAAAAATGTTGGATCAGGCCAAGGAAGTCGTAGATGGCGAAGAGGGTCTGAATTGCCTCACAACGGCGAAGGAGAGGGCGACAGCGAAGTTCAGTGGATTCTGAGTACATGGCTTGGTCGTGACAGAATATGGTAAGCCGCGAGTCCAATCTGAGTTGATGACAGTGATGCCATTTGGATGGCAATATTGGCAGTGTCATCCTTCAGGACTTGTAATCTGAGCAGCTGTAGATAGGTATTGAACTTGTCTCTTGATAAATCTTTTGTACAGTTATCAGCAGCCATTTTGTCTGTTTAATAATACTGCAGCTTGATGTCCTAGTTTTCAGAGCATTTGTATACAAAGTAATAACTAATATTAATGTGCTTTGATTATTTAGTGATTTGGTTATTATTAATCATCTTAATTATCGCTTAGTTATTCTTATTTATAAGTACAGTTTGACTATTTGCTCTAACAAAGTTAGAACGACTAATTTTAATAAGGAATTTTAACAACTATATAATATACTTTATTATAAGGACTAGTGTTATTAATTCTGCTTCTGCTATAAATATAGTAACTAATTTTTGCTTATAGCTAGCCTATAAGATTAGTCTGCCTATAAACTTGAATACGAAATCAGATACTAACTATCTATTATCTTTATTAGTAGTAAAATCAGAATCAGAATATCTAATAACTTGTTTAGGCTTAGATTATACTCTGTAGCAGATTTGAAACTTCCTTATAGAGTGTAAATATTGCAGGAGATGTTTGACAACAGCTTTATAATAGATACTAGGATTACTTATATATTTACTTAACTTAGATATTACAAAATAAATGTTTAGACAAGAGTAAACTATAGCAAACATTATATTATTAATCTTTCGTTAGTAATCCTTTAGTTCTCTAAGCTCTTTATTATCTTATAATTAATATAAGCTATTAGTGTCAGGTAATAGAACAGTTATTTCTTTTGTAATAGGATTCTCTATAGCGAATTTATAAAGAAACTTCTTAATATAAGCTTATTAATCTAAGTAGACTTTATACTTTTCACAGGTGCATTATATCCTGATACTAAGAACTTGTTTGATTATACTAAGTTCTTTAATCTTGAAAATCGAACCTAGTTAATCCTTAATATTAATTATTATTTAAAGATGCCCTTTAGAGGTCAGAATTATCAGGTCATCTACGTATAGCCTAATAATAGCGCTGTTCTTTTAAATAAAGACATAAGGATCTACGTTTATTACTCTAAATCCTATGTCCTTAAGGACTTTGCTACATCAAAGATACTATTTGTGTGCTAACTGCTTAAGGCTATAAAGACTTTAGATTAGCTGTAGGATAAAGCCAGGTCAAATCTAAATATTAGGAGGTGGCTTTATATAAATTGTTTTATAAAGCTTAGATTCAGTAAAGGCATTATTAATATCTATCTGTTCAGCTTCTATGTCTTTTACTACTATAATAATTATAAGTATCCTTAACAAATTAATGTATATTATTAGGGCGAATGTCTCCTTGAAATCTTAATTATAGATTTGACTAAACCTATAGGCAATAAGTCTGGCCTTGTAATATTTGATATTATTATTAATATTGTACTTAATAATAAAGACCCACTTGCTAGTGACCTAATTAGCGTCTTTAGGGAGCTTCTTTTCTTGCTAAGTATTATTATTAATTAGTCTATCAAGTTCCTTTTAGATTGCTTCTTGCTACTTTTGTTTATAAATAGGATTATTAATAATAGCGTTATAGTTTATAAGAATAGAGACTTAATTATTAACTCTGTAAAGCTGATTAGCTTCTGTTACTCTTACTTAGAAGACTATTTCTATTATAATTATATTAATCTCAGGAATAATATTCTTTATACTAGCTTTAGCTTCTTCTAAAGATAGCTAGACTTTCTTGTTGTCCTTAAGACTAATATTGTCCTTAGTATAACGTTTGGATGCCTTTAAAGCAGGAGTAACAGCAGCAGGAGAAGATTTCTTGACTTATAAAGTCCTTAGTCTAGCAAGAGGAATCTTAACAATAATTCTTAAGGAGGTTTCCGCTTTAAGCAATAATTTAGCTATACATATATAGCTAACTTTATTTACCTCTTTAAGCAATTAGTTTTTGGCAGGGTTGTCAGCTCCTACTAAGTCTGATTCCCTTGTTGCCTTTGTGCTTGAGCGTAAACCTAGTTATAGAGATGTCCTAAGAGCTTAGGAGGCATCAGATAATGAAGGTTTATCAAGGGTCTCTAAACTGCTAGGCAGTTTTAGATCCTTTTATATATTTTTAGTTATACTGCTAGACAGTTTTAGATTTTTCTGAACATCCTCTATGCTCTTACTCAAGCTGAATCCTCTGCTTGACGTTGCTAGTTCTGTATCCTTCTTAATAGACAGATCTAGCGATTTCTTTAATCCTTCTCTTACTCTTGACGAATCTAGATTATTATTATTTGTTAAGCTAGAGAGGAGAGTACTGCCAGGTATGATTTCGTCTACTAAGACGCAAGCTGCATCTACTCTCTTTAGTATGCCAGATTTGACTATTTCTACCTAGTATTAGGTAGCATTAATATAGCTAAAGAAGATGCTTATCTCTTCATGTTAGCTTGCTTTGTTTTCTGGCTTATCTATATAAACAAAACACTTTAAGCTAAAGACGTAAAGAGTATTAATCCAGGGAATTTTCTTAAACTAAGCTTGCTTAAGGGATTGCTTAAGCTTGCTACCGTCTTTCTTTTCTAGATTAGGACTATTAGGGAGCCTATTCTTAACAAAAGAGGCTACTAGGACTACAAGGTTTTAATAATCCTTTAGAAGTTAAGCATAAGTAAGCATTAACTATATAATAGATTAAATAAATTATAAGGCCTATTTAGTAGTTTCATTTTAGCTTAATATATATAACGCTATAGATTGCACTTCTATACCTAATTTGTCTACTTATATCTAGACTCTCAAATCAAGTTTCTTTATATTATTAATACAGATAGCCTTAAGCCTTCTCTTAGTCTATAATTCTACGGTTTTCTTTTATATAAAAAATTATTCAGTAATATCTACTTAAGTAATATTAGTAAAGATGATATTATATTAAGTATAATTATTAATTGCCTTAAAGAAGTATTCTTTATCTTAATGTTTTATTATTAGGAATTTGTTATAAATATCTGCAGAGATCAGGTCTAAGAGTACTTTTGCTTGCTCTACAAACTTATAATTCCGGTTCTTCTTAGCTTTTGCTATATTACAAGCGTTATATTTGTACTTAATTAAGGATTGCAGGGATGGTATTAGGTAGATTTAACACCTTATAAAAATATTAAAGCTTCCTTTTATTAATATGTCCTCTAGGCGACAATACTATTTATTATATTCCTTAAAAACCTTTGCCTTTCTTATTCCTAATTAGTATAAATAACTCACATTAAAATAAGCTTCTAACTAGTTCTTAGCATTAGCTCTTACTTTCTTACGTTTTTTTATAGAGTAAGCTTATTTAATTAATTTAGCGAGATTATTAGCTCCTAAATAACAGTCTATAAATGTTTGCTATTAAGCCTTTCTACTTAAAACATGCTTTTATTATCTAAAGTTCTCTATAGACTATATATAGCCTATAGTTATATATAGTATAAAAACCTTTAGAAATAACGTAAGAAGTAAAGAGTAAATTTACGCTTAAATAAGGAATAAATAAAGCGTTATATAGTCTTAAATTATTATATAGTAGCTTAATATTAATAGTACCTCTTCTCTAAATAAAGAGAGTCTTATCACCTACCTACCTTGCGCTAACCTGATTTATTAATTATAAGGTTTAATTTAAATGTATTAATTTAGTTAGTTATATAAGTGATTATACTTTACTATTACAAATCTAGTTAAAAGAATTAGGATTGAATTAAGATGCTATTAGGGATATCTCACCTAGATAAAGAGAAAATACTAGCATAGAATTTTTATTAATATTAGCTAAAGGGCCTACTATCTGTAGCAGTACAGGCCTAATAATCGTTATTACTTTTATTAGAAGCTGCTTATTTAACAGATTAAGTCACGTCATCATCCTCTCAGGCTCGCTATCGCCTAAGTAAGCCTGTATTAATTTTGAAAAGCGCACAAACTTGGATGCTCTGCAACTGCTCCCTAGTGAAGGAGATCGCTGCAAGGATCGATTTTGGTGAGACTGAGACCTGTTTAACGCAGATCTCGATGCAGACTTCCTTTTGTGCTCCCTGAGGAGGCGAAGAATAAGCTCTCAGTTAGGGCAATCCGAAGAAGCATGCCCAACCTCGTCACATTAATAGCAGACGAGCTCCTTTCTCTGCTATCGGCTGATGAAGAAGAAGATGATAAATGATTCAATGAGCGATGATGAGGGCGGCAGCCACGCTCAGGGCTCTTGGTGACCTATCGATGAGGAGAGCGGCTGCTGGATTTCGGAGAGGGACGCCTGTCAGCCCTAGAGTAGTGGGCTTTTTCTCGTCTTCTGCTTGGTGCAGAATCGAGCGCCTTCTCCGTCTCCTCTAGCTGCGCAAGTCCTTCTTCGATTTCGACCTCTTGGGCCCGCAAAATACGACCCAAGGCCACGAGCTCTCTCGGCAGCACGGATACCAGACGGTTGAAGATATGCCTGGCGTCATTATAGCGCCCAGAGTTGCGTCGTATTCTCTGACTTTTCGAGCCAGATTCTTCAGCTTAGTATGAGCTGTACGTACGCTTTGCTCCTTGATCTTGTATCCGTAGAATTCGCTAATGTAGTCCTGGGTTGTAGACTCCAGGGCCTTCTTGTATTTGCGTTCTAGATGCCGAACGAGAAGAGCTGCTTCTCAGTATCCATGTGCTGTTTAACAGTCATCATCTCCAAGTCCTTGAAAAATTGAGGACAACACTGCGGCGTTTTGGGCTCTGAATAGTAACTTCTTGCTTTCTTTCTCCTGTCGCTTGATGTCAGACAGGTCATCATTAATCACGTATCATACACTATTCTTGAGCGCCTATAGCTTAAGGTCGTATAGCTAGTCGTCTCGATTATTATATGTAAGTTTTTCGCCGCTTAGGATCTTGCCTTTTATAACGTGTGCTAGCTAGTGCTCTTATTTATTGTATGCTTTATAGTCATCAGAATCTTGATTAATCACGATCTGTCGTGGTTGCTTCTCCTTCCTCGTTCTTTCTTTGACCTTCTGAGGTCTCTCTGATGGAGTTGACAATACTGGCGTTGACATTATAGAAGTGAATAGGGTAATATTTAGAAAAGGCGGTGCTAGCTACAGTAAGGGTGAATTAAAAGAAAGAACTAGTCTCTTAACATGCTTGTTAGAGGTTGAGAGGCTTGCTAAATATTGACTAGGTCGCTCTTTTTAAGAGTCAGAGTCGTTATCAATAATTGACGAGTCTCGGAAATCATAAGGGGTAGATATTTCGTTGTTTATATGCTCAGCCTGCAGCCCCTGTAGTCCGTCCTAAGAGAAATAGCCAAATAGCTAAGGAGGAAGGGATGCCAGTTTCATTATGCTTCTGCAGCCACTTTAGCAGATCCTGCAAACCAGATGCAACACAGGGAAATAGCTCCGTCGTCTAAGGTCTCTCTCCTTCTGACGGAATGAGCTCAACAGAGAAGCTTCTTAGGCCTTCTCTAGATGTTCCAGGTCTCTCTCCTGCGAACAGGGTCAATTGGCTTATACGATAGCCAGTAAATAGAGCAGAGCACGAATAGAGTTCGGCTCAAACAGAATAAGTGCAACAGAGAGCACTGAAGGAAGGATGTGGCAGTTCAGCAGCCTGGTATACTTGTTCAATTAAAGAAAGGATGGGATAAGCTGGGTAAAATCTTCTTCTACTCGTGACCGCAAAGCTTTGGTTACTTGCGTCAAGGCCCTTGGGGTGGCGGCAGACATGCCATGTTCCACCTGCGAATCCTCCGGGGCACTTTGCGTTTTTTCGAGTCGTTCTCCTAAGTGCTCAGAGTGCATCCGTTTGGGTTGTCGATGCGACGGTAATTTCTCAAAGAGCGATTTCGACCGTCTTGATGCGGAGAAGAAAAAGTTGAAGGCGGCATTGTCGGCTGCCAACACTCAGATCTAGCAGAAAGTAGCAGAGGCTGTTTCTCTGGGTAAGCGCATCGAGTCTCTGGAAGAGGCTCAAGGCAAGATGATCGAGCGTGGTGTTCGGTCTCTTGATGAGTTAGAGCGTGAAGAGGCCCCTCGCACACAGCAATCCAATGTTGTGCTCGAGTCCGTCTTTGACAAGCAGCAGCTGGCTGCGTTTCTGGCCTTCTCGCCTGGTCCGGGTTCTGGCGGCGATAATTCTCAAGCGTCTCAGGGCTGAGGTTTGTTTCTAGTTCCCATGTGTTTTCTGAGTCTATGTATCCTGACCATTTAATTAGGTAGTGGGGTTTTCCATCAATGTCTTGTCTGTCTAAGACTTTTTCTACCTCGTACTCTTAGTCCTGAGTTTTGTCGTCTAGTTGGATTTCCGTGAGTCTTGCGTTCTTTGGTGCTGGTTCCAACAAAGAGATGTGGAATACTGGGTGTATCCTTATCTTTGCGGGTAGTTGTAGTTCGTACGTTACCTTTCCTAAGACTCTCTTAATTAGATATGGTCCTAACTTTGTGTAGTCTAATTTCGAACTTGGTCATTTAGTCTTAATGTTTTTTCTCAAAAGGTAGACTGTGTCCCCTTCTTTAAAGGTTGTTAAAGGTTAGTCCTCTAATCCTTTTAAAGTTGTGATATATCGCAGAACGTATTATAATAAATTCAATGTCTCTTAATAATTCTTGATATAATTCTTTTATTATTTCTACTATCATAAATACTTTTTATGCTATTTTATAAACATTTCTTGCTAGTCTCATTCTAACTAGTTCGTATCTATAATTCGCATAAAATAGTAACATTCCTATTACTGCTGTACTACTATTGTAAGCAAATTAAGCTAGTAATAATAATATAACTTAATTATTTTGTCTATAATTAATATAGCAATATAAGTACTATTCTAGTGTTTGGTTAATCCTTTCTGTCTAACTATTAGTCTATAAATGATATGCTGTTAACAGTTTATGTTTTGTTCTAATTTAATCCATTAGTAATTTCTAGAATTTCGACGTAAATAGTTTATCTTTATCAGAGATTATCTCGGATGGCATCCTATAGTTTGTATAAATGTATTGCAAAAATGTGTAAGCCATATCTTTAGCTGTCGAAGATTCAAGGTATAATATAAAGTAAGCATATTTCATATCTTTAGCTGTCGAAGATTCAAGGTATAATATAAAGTAAGCATATTTCGTGAGTCTATTAGTGATGACTAGAATGCTGTCGTACTTTACTTTCGTTATTTAGTCCTGTGATAGTGGTAGCTTCGTAATGAAGTCTATTACTATCGCTTCCCAGGCTCCCTCTAGTGCCTTTGGTGACTGCATTTCACTATATAGTTTGTGTCTTGAGTGCTTTGTTTTCCAACATGTGTCGCACTTATTTATTTATTCTCGGACAGATTTATTCATCTATAGGAAGTAATACAATCTTGAAATCCGTTCAAGTATCTTGTTAATCCCTTGATGTCCGGCTGGCATTTCTTCATGATACTGATAAAGTATCGTATCCTTTGCAGAGTTGGCCACATACACTAGTCCTTTGTACAAGATCAGCCTGCTGTCTTATATTTTTCAAACGCTAGGTAGTTTTCAGGTTTCTTCTTGATTTCCCTCGCTAATCTGTCCTTTTAATACGCCCTGATAAGCTGTCTCTCTTGATCTTGATCAGAGATCG
>NW_006916525.1:0-12315 GCF_000464535.1 Endocarpon pusillum Z07020
AAGAAAAGTAGGCGGGTCGCTTATATAAGCGAGTCGCTTATGAATCACGTTAGTCCTATTTATTTAGCTTTTATAATACAAAAATAATAGCTTCTTTTTATACTCTTAGGTAATATCTAATATAAATTATTATGTTAAAGATCTTAAGTAGATCAGGAGTTAGCTATTCTTCTACTTCCTTAAGCACTCTATTTAAGATCTAGTCTAGTCCTTAGGCTTTATTATTTATAAGATATTATAACGCTAATTAGATCTCCTCTTTTTTAATTGTCTTCTTAATATTAATTAGAGATAAATAAAGTCTTAAGTTAATATCTGAGAGATTTATTATTACAGGCTTTAAAAAGAACTTATTCTGTAAGGCAATAAGCTTATCTAAGAGCGTCTTTAGATAAGATGTTATAATTTCTGGTAACTTATTATAGGTCTTTATAATTAGAGTTAGCAGTTATAATAAGTCCTATAAGTGATCTATATGTAGTCTTGCTTATTTAGTAAGTTAGAACACTTCTTAAAGAGAGTTAGTAGCTTTAATAATAAATTCCTAATATTCTATTTATTTAGCTTTATAAATAATAGTAACCTTATAATATCTTATTTCCTAGTATAATTCTTCAGACTTAGGCGTATTAGATTATAAGTAGTTATAATACTTTATTTATGTTTTTTATATTACTAATATATATTTAAGGGACTAGTAGCTTTTTATAAAATATAAATTATCTTATTATAAAGTACTTGCCTTAATACTACTTATAATTATATATATTAGCTTATGAATATAATTATTAATTTATAACTCAATACAAAAGTATTAATTAAAAAATATAACTTTAATAGTTTCTTATTTAGTTTAATTATATTTAGCCTCTTTTAATACTTTTTATACTATATTATAATTAATTATATTTAAAGCTGTAGAGTTATTTTAATTAGTATATAGTCTAGGAATTACATAATATCTAATTTAAGAGTATATTTAATTAGCTTTTCTTTAAGTAATTAGGAAATAAATATAAGATTTATTATATTACTAGATCCTCTTATACTTTATATTATTATATTATAACTTATAGCTACTTCTTATAATATGTTTTAAGTGATTTTTAAAAGAATATTATATATGCGTACTAGATTAGGTAGACCATGCCTTTCTAAAGAGGATAATATAAATTAAAGTCACTAATTATAATATAATCTTTAGTTGTATTTTATAAGCAGTTATAAAGAGTTATAAGTGTATCTTCTTCTATTAATAAGTATAAGACTAGACTCAGGTTATAAATATTATGAATCTATATAGTCTTAAAGAAGGCTAAAGGGGTTATTAATCTGTTAGACAGGTTGACGACTTCTTACTTATTTGTTATGTACTACAGTATAATTATTTATATATCCTTATTATAATGTATAACTAATTATAATTAAATATTAAGTCAACCTTAAAAAGTATTTTATTATATTAAGAACAATGTTTATTATTTAATTATAATTTAATTTTAGCTAATAATTAAAAGACTATTATTTTAAAAAAAAGTGCGCGGGATAATTATATATATAAGACGATTATAAATCACGTTAATCCTTAAGAATTTATAAGAATAAATACTAAAAGATCTTTATTAGAATAGTGTCTTATTATAATAATTTCTTTTATAGCCTCTTTTAATTCTTTAGATTTAATTAATTTAATTTAATTCTTATTCTGATATAGTCCTGCTCTAAGGGTAATTTATACAAGAAACTATTAACTTTAATTATTAAAGATATATATATAAGGAAACCTTTTAAAGGAAAAAACCTTATAGCTAATCTTATTCTCTTTATCTTTGCTTCGCTAGCATTTTAATAGTGTAGTACTCTAAGCGACTATGATTGCTATTTTTTGAACGTTACATCTTGTAATGCTTGATCAACTAGTAATAGTAGGCTGCAACAGCCTAAAAGGCCACTATTTTGTTAAGTACATTATCAGTCTAAGTGGGCAACTGCCCTTTAATGCCTGTAGGTCTTATCTATAGCCGCTTTGTTGTCCTTCGCCTGCAACTCGCCTGGTATATATAGGTGAGTCACTATTATTACCTTTATTCTATCTGATACCTAAGACTAGAGTCCCTCCTAAGTTATTATCTATACGCCTCTAATATAGTCTGCTATTATCTTCTTCCTTGTTATAAATCTTAATAGCTATTTAGCTCTGTTTATAGCTTAATAATACTAAATATAATAGGAATTAATATCCTCTTTTAGAGTACTTATAACATAATTATAAGATCTAAAATACCTCTTAAGTAACTCTTTTTATACTTATATATTATTTGTTCTTTACTTATGCTTTATTAATATTATTTATAATAGAGATTCTATTAAATGTTGCTAAGACTAGGCTCCTTGTGTCATGGTTCAGAGTTAGGAGTATGCACTGAACAAGGAACGCAGATTAAACTGAGATTTCTAGCTACCGAGTCACGATTACAGACAAGCGAGAGTATCTATATATATTGTAGAACAGAAAGGGGCAGGACTCAGGAAAACATGACTAGACATCGTACTATCATCTCAGAGCTTCTGTACGAGACGGAAGCTAGGAATTGGAGCGGGAGAGAGCGCAAACAGAATTAGTATGTTAGAGGTTCCGTATGGCACGTGAGAGCATCTGACAGCTCGAGCATTCACACAGGTGCAACCTGTAACATTACCCCCTTCCTTCCCTTGTACGTGCCTCCTATTCGTCTAGAGCGGCTGTGTCTTCTAGTGCTGATGCTGGTTCCCACGTAGGTTGAGCGTATCCTTTCCATCGTACAAATAGCTTTCGTTATTAACTAGTGCCTTTTTCGTTCTTAATTTTGTTGATTTCCTATTCGTCTTCCTTATTAGGCTATACAACTAGATCTGGATGCGTGTTATCCTATTCTTAGTCTTAGAGCAGGTTATATAAGGCTGGTCTTAGTAATATACTATAAAAGACATTATAAATTCCTAGCGGCGTATTAAAATAATAGCTATATAAGCTTATTACTTCTGTAATTATATATTTTATATATTTGTTATCTAGTTTCTTTAATAGTCTATTTATATAAATATTTTGTAAATCTAGCTATATTTTATTATTTACTTTATACTTAAGTTCTTCTTATTAATGTTTATTAATAGTCTTCTTAATTATTTATTATATTACTATTATTATAGATTATGCTTATTCTTATCTATCTTAAAGTTTTTATATAACTTATTCTGCTTTTACTATTAGAGAGTCCCTTATTATATTATCTTTATATATATCTTTTAAGTCTAAAGAGTCTACAGAATATTTATATTCTAAGAAAAAAGGGCTTACCTTAATTATTATTAAGTTAGTATTATTTATTATTAGCTTAGTACTAAGGAGTAGACTATTCTAGTTATCTTATATATATAAAGTAAATATTTATAAGTATACTTCTAATATCTAATTTATATATTTTATAATATTATTCGTCTTTAGATAATAGGCTATTAATAGTCTTTATATAATACCTAGTTATTAATATAGTCGTTTCTAAAATCTATTAATAAATTAGATGCCTTAATTAGAAATAATAATCTATAACAGAAAGTATTATTAATAAAATATTTTTAAGAACTAGTTTATTATAGTCTTTATATAGATGTTTAGAAGTCCTTTTAGAATAATGTTATAACTTAGATAATTAATAATTATAACAATATTTATATAGCCCTTGCTTTCTAATAGATTAATAATAAAGTTAATTAAGATCTCCTTTTATACTTAGTCTGGTACTAGGAGTGATTTTAAAAAGCCTTATTATTAATTTTTTTATAACTTAAATTATCTGTATACTTGACAGTTTTGTATAAAGTATCATATATTCTTTAACATTTATGGCTAAAAGTAATTTCTTAATAAAGCTTAGGCTATGTTGTCTTAATTAGGGTGTCTACAGATCTTGTCATTATGTGTTCTCTGGATTATCTTTGTACAAAGTATATTATAATCTAGAACCTATTTTCGTCTACAGAAGAGTAACTAATCTTGGCTATCTAGATTATATTTATTTAAAGAGACCTTCAAGTTTAACTCTTAAGGAAATTTTGTCTTATCTATCTAAATTGTATTCTGGGCTGCTTTATATATTTTATTATATATTATAGCCTTATTTTATAATACTTATAGATTGTTAGTATCTTTAGATAAACTTTATATAATTTATATTAGAGTAACTAAAATAATGTTTTTTATTCTAAATATTTCTAGTTATAATAGTTATATTATATAATAATCTATTCGTTTATCCTAGCTATATAATATATCTTATTCCTGTCTTAATAGAGCGTCTACTTATTCATTTATCTTACTTAGGATATACAAGATTATAAAGTTATATTATAAGAGGATAAAGGACTATCATATTTGTTATTCTATAAGCTTATATACTATTATAAAGTATTTAAGATTCTTATAATTTATATAAACTTCAAATCTCTTAATACTTTATAACTCTGCGTCCTAGGCTTCTAAACATTATATAATTACTAGTATTTCTTTATTATAAATTTTATAGTTATATTTAGTTAAAGAGTTCTTCTTTAAGAAGAATATATAAGGATAAAGTATATTATTATCTTGAACTTATATTAATATATTACTAATATAATATTTAGAAGAGTTAGTTTTAAGAATTATTTCTTAGCCTAAATCAAATTATATAAGGATTTATTTACTTATAAATATTGTCTTAAGCTTATTAAATACTTATTAGTATTTATTATTCTAGAAGAAAATAGTATTTTTATATATAAGTTATATAAAAGGCATAATAATATTAGAGTACTTTAAAATAAATATTTAATAAAAATTAGCAAAACCTAGGAAACTTTATATAGTAATAGTTATCTTAGATGCTTGCTACTCTTTAATTACTTAAATCTTCTCTAGATCTATTTATATATCTTTTCTAGCTTTAAAAATAAATCCTAGATATTTTATGCTCTTTGTCTCGAATTTATATTTATTAATATTAACTTGTAGGCCTGCTGCTTAAAGTCGTTCTAAGACTTATTATATATATTACTAATAATCTTTTAGTAAACTATTAGTATAGATTAAGATATTATCTATATAAGCAGAACAGAAATTGTTAAGAAAGTCTTGTAATACCTAGTTAATATACTGTTAAAATATGCTTAAAGTATTTGCTAAATTAAAAGAGGTAATTATCTATTTATAAAGTCTATATTTTATATAAAACATAGTTATTTATTTATCTCCTTTAGTAATTTATATTTTATAAAAGGCAGCTATAATATTAAGTTTAGTATATTATTTCGCTTTCTTAGCATTTTGTAACATTTCTTAAATTAATAGAAGTAAATATTAATCTTTTTATATAATCTTATTTAGGCTATAATAGTTAATACAAAATTATAAACCTCCTCTAGGCTTTTGTATAAAGAGAACAAGGGCAGTTATAAGCGAGTTACTTATATAAATAAATCCTTTATTAAGATATTCTGTAAGAGTCTTTTATAACATAAGTAATTTATTACGGGATATATTATATAATAATCCCTAAGGAGCTTCTACTTTCTTGCTATTTTATTAAATTAACTTAATCTTATAATTAATATTGTTTCCTTAAATTAATAGTAGCTTATTAGCTTCTTTCTTATTAAATTTACTAATAATCTTTTAATAAACTATTAGTATAAATTAAGATGTTATCTATATAAATAGAATAGAAGTTGTTAAGAAAGTCTTATAGTACCTAATTAATATACTATTAAAACATGCTTAAAGCATTTATTAAACTAAAAGGGGTAACTATTTATTTATAAAGTTTATATTTTGTATAAAATATAGTTATTTATTTATCTTCTTTAGTAATTCGTATTTTATAAAAAGTAGCTATAACATTAAATTTAATATATTATTTTGCTTTTCTAACGTTTTATAACGTTTTTTAAATTAATAAAAGTAGATATTAATCTTTTTATATAATCTTATTTAGGCTATAATAGTTAACACAAAATTATAGACCTCCTTTAGGCTTTTATATAAAGAGAACAAGGGCAGCTACAGGCGAGTTACTTACACAAATAAATCCTTTAGTAAGATATTTTATAAGAGTTTTTTGTAACACAAGTAATTTATTACAAGACATATTATATAATAGTCTATAAGAAGCTTCTGCTTTTTTATTATCTTATTAAATTAACTTAATCTTATAATTAATACTGTTTCCTTAAATTAGTAGTAGCTTATTAGCTTCTTTCTTATTAAATACATCTAGAAATTTATAATACTATATTAGAAGTTTTGTATAAGAGTCTATAATTATCTTTAGTTATAAAGCCTTCTTAATATCTTTTATACTTATAGCAAATATTTAGACACTATTACCTTGCTTCTTTTTCTTTATATATTATAATAATGTAGTAAAGACAATAACAGAAACGTAGACATAATTATATAAAGGTTTAAGTAAATAAGCCTAGTTCTTAATTATTACTTATATTATATAAAGTAAATATTCAGATTTTTTAATATTTAGTATTACTTATTACTTTCTAGCTTATAAAAGACTAAGAATTATGTTATATAAAGTAATACAAGGGGCAATATAAAGGAAAATTTGTTCTTTATAATAACTATTAATATTAATATTATATTTAGTAACTTTTGTAATCTGATTATTTAAGATATTATTAAATTCTTTAATTATTTAGAAGGTAATAAATAAGCGCAAGAGGTTATACTTTTGTACAAAACGTAAATTAATAATTCTATAAAAGAGGCATCTAGTATTAATTAAAGTGTTAGCATAATATTTCTTATTTATAAGTATGGAAACAAGGAAAGGAGATATATTAAGAGACTTTGAAAATTGAATCTAATCTGATTTATTTTATATAACCTTCGTTGTATACCTCTAGCGGCGTCTTTTGCTAGAAGCTACTCTTTTCCCGATTCTTTAGCGTTAGACAAGTCGTTGTTACTCTTCTGTCTGTTAGGTGGCTCTGTACAGACAGGAGCCATATAAACTTCCTTTCTTGTCTTCTTATCTTATAATAAGTTAGCCTTGTATTTCTTTACTCTGTGACTCTTCTGACTATAGTATAGGCAAAGTCCTTCCTTACATTAACGTGTAATCTCGTCTTTAGATGCCTATTATAGTTTCTTTATATAAATCTTTATAACTAGCATAGTAGTTGGCTGCTAGTCTATCTTATCTGCTATTACTAATAATCTTATATTATTAGTCCTCTTTTTCTAGCCTTACTAAAAAGTTAAGATCTTTTTTATTTATTCTAGCTAGTTGTTTATTATATAAAGCTATAAATAATAAGCTTTATATATTTTGCTCTTAATAACTCTAATTATTATATATTAAAGTTTAAGAATTAGAGCAGTCTTTAGAAAGCTCTTTTTAATAATATTATCTTAATCTTAACCTTCAGCTTTTAATAATAAGTAATTAAACTTATTTATAAAATTACTAAAGTTTTTCTTATCTTACTTTATATAATTTAATTAGTTTAACGCCTTTTATTAATATTAAAGATTATAAAACGTAATTAATATCTACTTAAAAATTTCTTTAACTATAAATTAACCAGATTTATAAGTGTACAACATTTAGGAAAAAATTTATATAAAGGCATCTCTGCTTAATCTCTTAAAAGTATACTATATCTTTTTCTCTTTACTCTTAATTATATTATTATTAATTGAAAGCTTTACTTAAAGCAAGCTCTTAAATTAAGGAAACGCTACTTTATTTAAGCTATTAAACTTATTAAACTTATTAGAATAAAAGAGCCTTGTCTTAGTTTATATAATAGGCAAGAGTTTTATTATTAAAGAAGTAGTAATTATTAGGGCTAATAGCACTTAGTCAGGACTAGCGTTTCTTAGCGTACGTTCTTATTCTATTAAGGAAATTTAATTACTAAATATAGTTAGAAATACTTATTAGTTTGTAGCTATCTTATTTATTATTTATATTTATTATTTTAATATCTAACTAAACTATATTAGAACTTTAGATAATACTTTGTCTAATATTATGCTTTATATAATAGTGTCTTACTATTAACCTTCTAAAAGAGTTTCGTCTTAATCAAATAATCTGTCTAATAAATATATGTTTGTTGACCTTATCAACTATATATTAATCTTTAGGATTTCGTTAGGTTTGTACAACACTATATATGTCAACCTTTGTTGCTTACAAGAGGGTTTAAGGAGCTAGAAATAATGTCACAGTTTAGAGTCAGGAGTATGCACTGAACAAGGAACGCAGATGAACTAAGATTTCTAGCTACCGAGTCACGACTACAGACAAGCGAGAGTATCTATATACATTGTAGAACAGAAAGGGGCAGGACTCAGGAAAACATGACTAGACATCGTACCATCATCTCGGAGCTTCCGTACGAGACGGAAGCTAGGAATTGGAGCGGGAGAGAGCGCAAACAGAATTAGTATGTTGGAGGTTCCGTATGGCACGCGAGAGCATCTGACAGCTCGAGCATTCACACAGGTGCAACCTGTAACACCCTGAGCAGATGATAACAGTCTAGTGTATTACATTTCTGGCCCCTGGCGACAAATAGGATAACCGAAGCCCTAAGGAGCTTCCACTAGGTGAGCTGCTTTATACAAAAGCAGTGCGCGCTGCCTGTGATACGCTGTCGTAGTCGTAGGTTAGAAGCAACCCCACGCGCTAGCGAGATCTTTCGTCTTCCTCAGCCTTCTGATTAAGGCGCCTCTCATGGACGTTCCCTATAGATTCTGTTATTAACGTGTCTGGCTTCACTGGCGTACAGGTGGCGAAATTATATCGCTGCTAGGCCGCGCCTGACGTGACAGCAACATCAAGGGACCCAGGCCTGATGCCGCCGCCATGTCTGTAATGCTGACATATTGAGGATCTCTTAGCTCACCTGCTGAGCAGAAGGTTTATAGCTAATACTATATACAGGTAGACCTTATTATTAACTAATTCTTTAGACTTAATAATTATTATTATATTTTATATACTTCTTTTTTTTATATTCTTTGTTTCTTATTAATTCTTTATAATTATCTTTAGTTTCTTACTTTTAGTTTAATTATTTATAACTACTTAATTATATATATAATAAGAAGTAATAAAGATAAAGAGAATATAATAACTTAGCTCTAGTTAATAGCGACTAGTTATAGCTTTATAAAGCCTTGTTTTATAATATCCTTAGTATTTATAAGGATTCTTAATAACATTATTTTTAATGTGTCTAGTAATATATTATAAGCTGCTTAGAGTTTTGTACTTTATTTTTTTAAGATTAAGGTTTCTACTTCTCTTATACTGATTACTTCTCTTATTATTGTATCTTGTTAATAATAGCTAAAAGCAGATTCTTTAGTATTAAGGGTTCCTATTAGTTAGGGGAGCAGAGCCTGTGCCCTTTGGCCTTATTAGAGTCTATATCTTCGCTTCCACTCACACTGCGTCTATAAGTATTACAAGTAAGTATAGCTAAGTATAGATGACTTTAATAGTTTATATCTTAATTAAGAATTAGGTTTGTCTTCTTTTCTGACTAAAAATTTACTTATCCTAAGTTAAAGACTTCTCTTAAAGTAAAACTATTTAAAGCTAATAAAAATTTATATATATATATTATTTTATTTAATGTTTGTTTAGTCCTTATTTATAAGACTTTGCAGACAGCTATTTAGCAAAGAAAAAACCTAATAAGGAAAACCTTAGACTTATTAGACTAGGTAAGCATAGCTATTACAGAAGGGTCAGAGATTACCCTGCAAGGCGTCTTTGCCCTACCTGTATTTCGCCTGCATATTTGTTACCCTCTTCTGTATAATTATTCTTTTAACTATGTACTAAATATCTTAAATCGTCTTAACCTTTGTTATTACTATTTCTTTGCTATATTAAATACTCTGTACCCTTCTAGCTCCTTCTCTGTTATCTCTTTTATAATATAAAGTTACTTTAGAATTCTTATACAGATAAATTAGTAAGCTACGTACTTTATATATAGGTTAAGAAAGGATCTTGCTTATATATTATATTCTATAAGTAGCTAGTATGCTTATTCTATTATATCTTAAGTAGTATAACAAGATATAGCGAACTATTTATATATGCTAGCTATAAGCATAAGCAGAATTAATATCTAGTACTTAGATAATGACTAATTATATATTTAAGCTTATAACCTCTAACTATATTAAAAATAATATTATTGCCTTTGTCTTTATTACCCTTATATATAGTATATAAATGTCCTGCTTCTAAGGAGAAGACTATATTATTACTTATAACTACCCTTTCCTTCTTTATAATATAGCTGCCCAACTCTTCTTTTACTTAAGATTACCTTATTTAATAAGTATTTTCTTTTCGTTAGGTAGTCTTCTTAGCCTAGATAGTTAGGGGTCCTAGCCTCTGCCCTGCAGTTTTTAGCAAGCCTATATTACGTATGTAGTTTGCCTATAGTACTGCTACTCTGTTATTTACTCACATATTTCTTAGATTCTTTATTACGCTTTAGCAGCAGCGTTCTCTCTACTAGTCCTTAGCCTATAATATAATTATAATAAGTGTGTATTTTATATGTAATCCTATATAATATTTATTATTCTAATAATCTTCTTTTCGACTTAATAGTCTTTTATTTTAATTATATAATGTTACTTTATATTTAAAATATAAATATTAATTAGTAAGATCTAGGTTTCTTTTTTTAATACTACTTTAAGTATTTGCTTATATTTCTTTATAATATAATAAAGACAGCTATTCTAAATCTTTTTAAATAATGTAGTTATATCTTTTACTAATGCTTTCTTTATATCTTATATACTTAAATCTTACTTTTATATATTATATAATAGAATAGGCCTAAATATTATAGTATATAGTAGTTATAAGTTACATATTAATAGTCTTTAAATAAAGTTAACTAGTCTAGTTAAGGCCTTAAAGATTATAATACCTTTATAAGTTATATATATTATATGTTTATTCTAGGTAAGCCTAAGGTCTAGTTATACCTCTAGTACCCTAATTATCTTATCTATAACTATTACTTAATAGTTATTTATCTAGATAATTAATATAAGGTTCTTTTGTATATAGTACCTACTTTATATAAAGTATATTAGCTAATACTTATTAAGAGCAAACTTAGTATTATATATTTTTGTTTAACATTAGTATTATAAATAAGCTATAATTAGTCTATAATAATTTTATTATATACTTAAGAATATCTAGCAGCTTATTATAAAAGACGTTATTAAAGGCTCTTAAGAGATCTAGACTTAGTACTAAGATTCTACTTCTTAACTATATTTGTTATATAATTTAAAGATATAATATTAGTAGGCCTATTACAGAAGCTATAGATCTGTCCCTTCTTGCCCTTATCTAGGTCTAGGGAAGCAGAGAGTATTATTCTGCTATATTACTTAGGCGAGTTATAAGAACCTTCTTAATAATTTTTACTAGTGTGTTCTTTAGAGCAATTAGCCTATAGCTACTAGGTAGTAAGTAGTCCTTCTTGCCCTTTTTGCGCAGGATTATTATAGTTGATTCCTTATACTGTGTTAGAAGCGTACCGCGTGTGAAGGCTATGTGAATACTATGCACTAGTCTAGCTGCGATTTCTAAGTCGATTTCCTTAAGAACCTTGTTTAGGATACCATCCGGCCCTGCAGCCTTCCCGCTTAGAAGCCTATTAATCACCGCTAGTACTTCCTCTGCTAAGACAAAGCTGTCAAGCGCTAGTGTCTGGTTCACTTAAGTCGCGTATATAGGTTACAGAGGGTTCGCAGAACTGACTAGGGGTGCCGGAAAGAATTTCTCTTTTAGGATTTAGGCCCTTTTATTATCTAACATAGTTAGCTCGCCTTTCTTATTCTGCTATAAGGCAGGGATATAAGAGTCAGCGTGCGGCTTTCCTGCTACTCGCCTACTTCATCAGAAGAGCCTTTAGAGCCTGTCGTTCTTCTACTATTTCTTAGCATTAGTTAAGTTATTAATTAGGCGTCTTTAGTTTGCTCTTAATACCCGCTGCATCTCCTTCTTTAGCTTCTTAGAAAAGCGTCTGAAGCTGTAAAGGTCTCTTTGTTCGTAGGTAACAATATACCTGCATCTTACATGCTTTACATGTGCTAGCAGCACACTAGCTTTAAGGGACTAACTTAGGCGTGCCTTTAGGCTCAGTCTAGCTCTAAGGCAGTACTATAATAGTAGAGTCTCTAGGGCTTTTTAGATGCTTTGCAGCAGGCTCTCTATCTGA
>NW_006916526.1:0-49000 GCF_000464535.1 Endocarpon pusillum Z07020
GCAAAGCTAATAAAAAAGATTTAGAAGTAGGCATAAAGGTACTTAAAGGTCGTATAAGAGCAACAGTAAAAGTAAGCGAATAAGCACTGCTAGGAAATCAATTTTAAAGAAGAAGACAAAGTCTGGCTATTAATAAAGAATATTAGTACAACAAGACTTTGCAAGAAGCTGGATTCAAAATAGATTAGACTATTCCTTGTAATAAAGAGACTTAGGCAGAGCTTCTGTCTAGAGCTGCCCTTGTTAATACAGATTTATAACGTGTTTCACGCATTACTACTTATTAAAGACCTTGCTAACCCCTTGCTAGGCCAGGAATATTTATAGCCTCTACTAGTAGAAACAGAAGAAGAGGAGGCGTAGGAAGTTAAGGATATAGTTAACGTCAAGCAAGTAGGCAAGGCCTTAAAGGTGCGAGCTAAGTAAGTAGGTTGGCTAGAGGACCTGACCTACTACCCTATCACGAACTTTAAGGACTCTGACGACCTGCTCAGAGACTATTTCAAAAGACACCCAACGAAAAGAGCGCCTGATTAGTTAAATTTAAGCTAAATATAGAAAAATCTAATAGAAATGTTATATGAAATATAAGAAAATCTAACAGAAACGTCACATGACAAATTTAGCTATATATGTATAGCCAAATTTCGGACTAACCTAATAAGAAAGTTATTAGGCTTGGCAATAGAATTTAGGAGGAGTGAGCTTACTTTCTTGTGCTCTCAATTAAAGGCAATCGATTTTTCAGAGGGGAGAGTAATGTAATAGATAGAGTATCTCCTCTGCTATAGCGCAGAAAAGACACAGGACCAGCCACGTACTCGGATAGCAGCACTCAGATGGCAGCGCTGATAGCGTATCCACAACGGCATGCGGAACTCTTGCCGTCAAGCTACTATGTCTAACTATTAATAAAAAATATTAGTATAACAAGACTCTATAAGAAGCTAGATTTAAAATAGATTAGATTATTCCCTATAATAAAGAGACTTAGGCAGAGCTTCTGTCTAGAGCTGCCCTTATTAATACGGATTCACAACGTGTTCTATGTATTGCTGTTGAATAAAGACCCTGCTAACCCCTTGCCAGGCCAGGAATACCCACAGCCGTTGCCAGTGGAAACAGAAGAAGAGGAGGCGTAAGAGATCAAAGATATAGTCGATGTTAAGTGAGTAGGCAAAGCATGGAAGGTGCGAGCAAAATAGGTAGGCTGGCCGGAGGACCTGACTTATTACCCTATCTCAAACTTCAAGGGCTCTGAAGACCTGCTCAGGGATTATTTTAAGAGGCACCCAGCGAAAAAGGCGCCTGATTAGTTGGATAAGGCTGTGGATAGAAAATCCATCAGGGATGTCACGTGATATCAAACTAGCCTAATAAGAAAATGCCGGGCTTAGGGGTAGAATTCAGAGAGGAGTGAACCTGCTTTCTTGCGCTTTTAATTAAAGGCAATCGATTTTTTAGAGGGGGAGGTAGTGTGATGGATGGAGCATTTCCTCTGCCGTGGCGCAGGAAATGCACGTGCTAGCCATATGCTCAGGAGGCAACGCCATGACCTACCTGCAGCAGCGAGCAAACTTCTGCCGTAGGGCGCTTGTCAAAGCGTTTGAGCTATCCGGACGGATCACGGATAGAGAGGTTCGCCTTACCTGATTAGGGAAGTCTAACCTCCACTATACGGTAAGAGGCCGGATTAGGAATCATGGATGCTCTGTGGCCTATCCACCTTTCTGTCATAAAATGCGCCAATTTTTCATTGGCTGATAGGGTCTGCCAGCGTAAGCCGAATGTAGTTAGCGCCCGCAACCTTAACCTTAAATTTTCAATTCCTCTTTCGGGCATTATTGGGATAGGAATTTACCTATCAAGCCATAGCAAATGACTCAAAAACACCATCAGGAGGAGATTTCGGGACCCAATGACACTATTAAAGCTGCTCCGCTAGCTAAGGACTGTCCTCGACCCAAAAGAGCGCGAATTTAGAGCTGAAAAGCCCAAGAAAATCAAGCACAAAGTCAGCTAGTCAAAGTACCTTCCTTGCGGCCTACTCTGCGTACGATACCGACTTCAAGCGAGCATGAATATTCATTATCTATTAGAAATGACATATCTTAATCGAAACGCCAACAGCTACCAAATCGCTAAAACAGCTCTCAGAGAGCTAATATATCTATACAGCATAGAAAAGAGAAGGAAGAATGGCAAAAACAAGTTGAATCTACTCAAAACAAGTTAGAAAAGCTGAAAATCCTTGCTGAGTAAATAGGTCCTTATCAACCTTACCCAGAAAAACTGAACGTTCTAATCCCATATATGTAATGGCTTGAAACTAGAACAAGTCAATAGTCCATAGATTGCTAAAACGAAAGCTGAGGAATCTATGTATAGTGTGCGAACGCACTGTCCACATATACCCTAATCACACCAAGACTGATCACATGATCTATGATACCCTTAACCACGCCACAGGCAATCTCAATAGGCAAGCTGTAGACACTTCCATCACACTACCCCCCCCTCCGAAATATCGATTGCCCCTAATCGAAAGACAGTCAATCAGAAGTCTCACCACACGCTCACATCACAGAACTCGCTCCTCCAATCCACAGCAGCATTCTCTTCTGTCAGCTCCACATTCGCTCTGAGCCCTCTGCAAAATGCTTGATTCGCTCATGCTTCTTACAAATCCTCATTTGCTCACACAATTTCGCCCTGTTGCAAACCCTCAGGTGCTCATGCTAATTTTGTTCTTTTGCAATCTTGATCTGCGTATGCCCTTTTGTAAATCTTTCATATGCCTTCTGGCCTTTGTAAATCCGTGTGGAATCTATGAGAACCTCTCTGCTGATCTCGTGTAGAATCTGTGGAGTCTGTGGTGTCTGTCTGCGGCGCTGTGGTGCTTGTGCTGATGATGCAGAATCGCTCTGCCATAGAGGTCTGCAGTAGAGAGTCTCTGCTGAGTTACTCTGTCGTAGTACTGCTTCACCGTAGCACTGTTCTGTCGTATTATAGAACTTATCTCTTCCACCTCTTATCATAATCCACTCAGTAGTATTCTCTTCCGTCAGATTCACATTTACTCTAAACCCCTTGCAAATGCTTGCTTCACTTATGCTTCTTACAAATCCTTATTTGCTCACAAATTTTCGCCCTGTTGCAAACCCTCAGGTGCTCATGCTAATTTTGTTCTTTTGCAACCTTGATCTGCGTGTGCCCTTTTGTAAATCTCCCATTTGCCTCCTGGCCCTTGCAAATCTGTGTGGAATCTGTCTCTGCCGACCTCGTGTGGAATTGTGGAATCTGTGGTGTCTGTCTGCGGCGCTGTGGTGCTTGTGCTGATGATGCAGAATCGCTCTGCCGTAGAGGTCTGCAGTAGAGAGTCTCTGCTGAGTTACTCTGTTGTGGTACTGCTTCACTATAGCACTGTTCTATCATATTATAGAACTTATCTCTTCCACCTCTCATTATAATTCACTCAGCAGTATTCTCTTCCGTCAGATCCACATTTACTCTAAACCCCCTGCAAATGCTTGCTTCACTCATGCTTCTTACAAATCCTCATTTGCTCACACAATTTCGCCCTGTTGCAAACCCTCAGGTGCTTATGCTAATTTTGTTCTTTTGCAATCTTGATCTGCGTATGCCCTTTTGTAAATCTTTCATATGCCTTCTGGCCTTTGTAAATCCGTGTGGAATCTATGAGAACCTCTCTGCTGATCTCGTGTAGAATCTGTGGAGTCTGTGGTGTCTGTCTGCGGCGCTGTGGTGCTCGTGCTGCACGACGCTGAATCACTCTGCCGTGGAGGTCTCTACCGTGGAGGATCTCTGCCGAATTTCTTGTCACGGCTCCTCTGTGGCACCGTTCCTCGGTGGCACTGTTTTCTGTCGTACGTACTCCCGCAGCAATTTTGAGCCGTTCTGTTAAGGCTAGACAGTTTTGTATCCTGTCCAGGATATAAAGAGCGTGTTGAGCTTTCGTTTACTGTAATAGCTCAAAACTAGAACAAGTTAATAGTTTATAGATTGCTAAAACGAAAGCTGAGGAATCTATGTATAGTGTGCGAACGCACTGTCCACATATACCCTAATCACACTAAGACTGATCACATGATCTATAATACCCTCAACCACGCTATAGGCAATCTCAATAGGCAAGCTGTAGACACTTCCATCACAATATACGTTAGGGCAGTCGAAACTTTGTGCTTACGAATACACACTAATTAATCTATTTTATCGATTTATTCTAAATAAACTCTTTATAGATATTGCAGAGCATACAAATAAATACGTATTTGAAGAGAGATCTCAAGAATTTAATTAAATTCAATAAGAATAGAGAGATATAACTGCTGCAGATATCAGAGGATATATTAACGCTATGCTCTTAATTAGAGTATAACCTAGTAGCAGAGATCTAGCCTATTATTAGAATCAAAAAGAGAACTATCCTTATTAGCCTATGACCCCGTAGATGTCTTCATACAGATTTCAGCATATTTCAAGGTATCTCAAGCTTAATAGGCCAGGGCCACTCCTTAATAACTAATGGTACAAAAAAGTTGAGCCTCTTGCCACTCGATTTTGAAATGCTACGACTTCATATATATACAAATTGCCACAAAATCTCTTAGTTGACAAGCAGTTGGTTAAATTTAAAGGGCGTTCGAAACATACTATTCAGATGAATTCAAAAGCTGCTAGCGAAGGATACAAGATATATAGTCTCTATTGCTCTAACAGCTATATAATCGATTTCAAATTCAGTAGTACTACAGAGAAGGTAGCTGAATTAGCTTAATATCCTAATTTTTCTCAGAGTAAGGCAATTATACTAGATTTCACAGAATCGCTTCTAGTTTGATTTTTACGTTCTAGGCCATTTTACGTTCTACATCTAGATAACTTCTTTACAACTTATAAGCTCTATTAACGGCTTTACAAACTCGGAATTAGAGCTAATGGTATAGCTAAAGCAGGATCTGGTATACCCAAAGAGCTAGCATATCTCCATGATGCAATAACAAAGCAAAATAACCATAGAGAGTGGTTTAATTACGTGGTTAGCAGCGTCAATTATATCGCATTTTGTGATTTAGCTTCTAAGGCAATAATGACCACTATTCATAATCCTACTATAAAGGAATACACCTATTTCGACAGAAGCAAGCGTCCTAGGGCCTCTCTAAAGCTTGCTGTAGATACAGAAACTGCAAATGCCGCAAACTCTATTAATACTGCGAAATTTGCGTGCCCTGCGAATTCTATACTCCCTGCGCCTCTTGCAAATTCTCTAAATTCTGCGAATTCTGCGCTCCCTGCGAATTCTACGCTCTCTGCGCCTCTTGCGCCTCCTATAAATTCTGCGCTCCCTGCGCCTCCTGCGAATTCTGTGCTCTCTGCGAATTCTACGCCCTCGGCGCCTTCTGAAAACAAGCCACAATATCTACAAAAGTTGTATGCTCTTGAGCACTATAATAAAGAGATGGGTGGCTCAGATAACCATGCAAGACTGAATTCATATTATTCAGTAAGCCGACACTATTATCGACGCAACTGGCTGCCCTTATTCTATCTCCTTATCGACGCAGCTGTTACAAACGCGTATATCCTCTATAAGCTAGGCAAAAAAGGCAAAAAGCTCTCACATGCCCAATTTCAAGAAGAAATAGCACAAAGTCTACTTCAAGGACCTGGAGCTATTTTACAGCAACGGCGACCACGCCGTCCCCAAGCTATCTACAATCTTCGTACTAAGCCAGTACCAAAAGATAGCTATAAAGGGCACTCATGGGTCAAAGGAGATAGCTATCGCTACTGTAATTTGTGCAATCCCGGTCGAAAAGCAGGCAGGCCACGCAAAGCACTCCAAGAACTGTCTACTAACGCTCCAAACAACGCACGAAGAAGCAGACAGGGTATCCATCGCACGAAATGGTTATGTAGCAAGTGTAACATCCCAATTTGTTATAATTCGAGGTGCTGGGCGCGTCATTTGCCCTCTGTATAGTAGATAGAGCAATTCTTTTCTGTTGGTGTTGCTACTTCCTAATTAGGCTTAGTATCTTTTTCAAATAAGGTTCTCACAGAGGCTGTTTATTGGCTCAACTTGATTTTAGATTTGCTTGGCATTTAATGTGCTGGCCAATGAAAAATTGGCGCATTTTATGACAGAAAGGTGGATAGCGTGGTCAACGCACGGACATGCCACACCCCCTGACGTTGGAGTTTATATCTCTGCGCATGGGCGCGTTGTAGATAGATTCTCCAGCTTTCGTTTTAGCAATCTATGGACTATTGACTTGTTCTAGTTTCGAGCCATTGCAGTATACACAAAACATCAGAAAAGAGAAATGAAATCAGTAAAAAGAGACAAAGCAGCCCGGATATTAATAGCACTAAAAATCGCCATGTTGCAAAGGCAGATATAACACGTGAGTCTAGATACACTGTGCATAAGGATTCAATGCGCCATCCCGCCCAGAGGTCCCAAAACTGGGCCACCAGACCTTCGCGTAGAATTAATCCAAATTCGAAGAGGCGACAGCTGTGGGCAAGGCATGTTGCCAATAATAGCAAGGGTTCAAAAGGGGGACTGAGTACAGGTGAAGCCAGACTGAGTCCCCTGTGCAGCATCAGGACAGAAGGTGAGCAAGAGGGTGAGCAGCAGGAGCAGTGGCGGTGCGGCCTGAGCAGAGGCTGAGCCGAAGTTGAGCCGGGTGACTAATTCCTGAGTCAGGCAGCAAAAACGGCAAACCTAACTGGGTGCCAAGGGGCGGTCAAGATTCGGTGCAGGATACCAGATCATTCACACCCGAATCTTAACCACTCCAAGTCCCATTTCCAGTTTGAGACCTGAGCACTCGTGGCTGTGATTTGAGCGATGAATGAGTAGCCTGAGTTGTGGCTGTATAAGGCTGTTCTGAGGCTGAGCGAGACGTGAGCATCCCTGGGCATCTTTGAGCATCAACTGAATTCTATCCTGAGGGGCCGGATTTTGGGTCGCTCCCAACTTGGAGCGCCCAGGTTTGTGCCCTTTAGGTTGTTGGGTTCTAAGAAGCGACCCGCCAATTCTTGTTCTTCATCTTGACGGGATAGCGTATCATTCTCAAAAGACATATGGTAAACGACAATAAGGGTGTGTTATATAAGTTACTTGACACAAAGCGCACCCAATTTTCGCCGCCTGATCTTCGGCACACTTGAGATGGTGTGGTACGATGAGACTCCTGAGTACGAAGCTCTATCGTACGTCTGGGGCCCAACCTCGCCCGCTGAGCGCACGGTTCTGAATGGGAAGGTAAAAACATCACTCCCAACTTGAACAGCGCACTTCGACAACCGCGTTGGCCTGGTTCGAAACGCCTCCTCTGGGTCGACGCACTCTGCATAAACCAGGGTGATTTAGAGGAGAAAGCGCATCAGATCAAGTTGATGCGTCCTATCTACGCTTTGGCGTCAGGCGTCCTGGTGTTGCTTGGATCAGGAACCGTCGGGACAGACGCTGCAATGCGAAGTATAGAAAAGTTCGATAAGGCGATCTGGTCGACTTACAACTTCCAGGTCAATTTCGTGGAGCTCCTGTATCGGCCCTGATTTACGCGGATCTGGGTAGTGCAAGAATTTGTAGTGGGATGGAACTCAAAAGAGAATCCGAAGATCGGCTGTGGAAGTGTCTGGGCGCATTGGATTTCTTTCTTCGCTGCTGGGGCACATTTCAATGACAACCTTCCAGTCGAGCAGAATACACGAAGCAGTACCAGCAATCTCTTTCTAGTACATTCGAACGTTCTTGGATTGACCAGGTCACAGATGTCAGGGTGTCCATTTGAATCTGTTGACCTTCTGAGAGGGCCTATTGGCCGCGTTTAATATGCGTAATCCCTGCGTTTCTGCTGCTTCTAATTGGTCAATTTCCAACGCAATTTCGCTTCTAATTTCGCTGTACGGTACAGCTAATTGTACATAGATCTACGCTCTCTACCCCCGTAGCTATCAATCAACTTGCTTCTCTACGCACTCTGCACAGCAGGTTGACAAGAGCCTTCTGGGAAGGTGCAATGACTCCTGTATTTTGGTTGCTGCCTTGTCCTTCGAAAACCTTCCGATGCCATCGACTAATGCAACTTCAGACCACAAAGAGCAGCCTGGACCTTCGTCCCAACAATGTCATATATCCTCAAGCACGAAGCCGACGGCTTCGCTCTCCTGGGCCTCATGTGGCAGACCCGCCACTTCAAGACTCCAATTCCATCCTGGGTTCCCGACTTCACCATCTCCGCCGACTCCGAGGACGAGCATAACCCTGTCTTCCTCCGTGGGAGCTGCATGAACGTAGCTTTGTCTTAGAAGCAAGATACCACCGTATCGGAGGATCACACAACGCTTTCGACATCAGGCGTTTCCTTCGGCAAAGTCATGTACATCATCTCATTCGTTGACGGTGACCGGTACTTTTATGTCGACAAAATACATCACGAGCCCCGAGAAACAGCAACACCAATCTCAATGCAGAACAATAAGACCTCCCTCATTCATTTTATACTTCCAAAAAATTGAGACTGATACAGTATATCAGATAAAAGCCTAAAAAGCCACAATCAGTCCACGATCGATCTATAGAGATACCATACCTCTTGGGGAAGTCGCAGTCCAGACCATTCTGTCAGCACCGCCGCAGCCGTTTGCGTGCGGCTTATCCTTTCCCCCTTCCACGCCTACCTTAGCTCGTCCACTTCTTACTTCCGCATTCGTTGCGACTACTGACTACCTACTTACTACTTACTACATAGTTACAGCACGGCACGGCAATCCTCCGAATAAGCGAGCTTGATGCACGATGAGGACGATGACGGGGTGGGGGACACAGCTGACCTCCCCCCCGGGGTCCCGCCAAACATGGGAGATGGGAGATGAAGAAAATTGAAACTTGAAACGGTTCGCCCGCTCTCCCACCACACTGCAGTAGAGTACTTCCTTACCCTCCGCATACGGCAAATGTCGTTTGATAGTATTTTGAGGCCAACTTTTTATCAAGTTAGATTTTACAATTAATAAGTATAAGTGATAGAATTTCATCTATCTCTTTTAAAGAGATACCATGGAGAGTTGATAGTTGACTAACTAGTACTAATAGAGCGATGGGAGAAATTATAACAGAAAAATATCAATCATTCGATGAAACAGATGCCTCAACGCCTGCGGGACGTTAGGGAGAGCGAGGGCCAGCTCACAGGCTATCAGCTGAGCCCAATTCAGTAGCTTGCTAGCCCATTTGAGCGTCAATGACGAGGTTTCTGGTCGCAACATATATAGACAAGCAATTATCTGGGAGGTGTGGTGGCCATGTTATGATGGGGAGAGTTACTGAGCGCCACTTTTTCAGGTGCGTGCATACACCGTCACGACTGGTGAACCGGGCAGAAGATTCACATCAAGCTTTGTTGCTCGTCAACAGAGCGGGTAGTGGTGCATACAATGGCACGACCAACCCGCGCGCTCTGCATCCCACTACTTTCTTGCAATGGTCAGGTTCACCACCTCCTCGTTCAGCAGCTGCCCACCTACTTCTCTGTACTCCTTGACCAACTCTTCGTGGAACCGCTCCCTCATACCCTCCAGCTTGCCTCCGACCTCTTCCACCAGTGCCTCATGCCACCTCCCACAAACGGGATTTCCCCCATTGAAGAACCACTCCGTCATCTCTTCCGGACTCGCCCATCTCCAATGGGTGATGACCTGCTTCGTCTGCACGTCCTTGAACCCCGCCTTTTCGAGATTGTGCTTGATCTGGTCAGCTGTCGACCATTTCGGGCTTGTGACCAAGGGCGCTTTGAATTCCGGGTACACTTGCTGGCAGGCTTTGGTCCACGGGGTCGCGATGCTCGGGTGGATAGGGTCGGCCCAAGTGTTCATACCGAGGATGCCGCCGGGAGCGATGACGCGGTGGAGTTCTTTGATGCACGCAGTAGCGTTGTGGGCCAGGTCGATGTATGTACAGGCGAAAGCGTGGGTGATGGTGTTGGAGGAGACGCCTTGGGTTGGGTGAGCGTTAGCGTTGAGCCAATTTGGAGAAGTGGGAGGGAGGGAAGTGAGCTTGGTGAGCTTGGATGTAGGAACAAGCTATACGTTGCAGGTGGGGGAACGGTGGTCTGGGTATAGAGCCCGTTGAAAGAGAGGATCGCGAAGAGTGGGTGTACTGTGTAGATTGCCGCCATCCAGGAGTCTTGTCGTCACATTCTTCCAATCGTGCTTCTCCGTCTTACGATTGACAGCTTCGAGCATCCCCGCGGCCGAGTCGATTGCCAGGACGGAAAGGTCTGGAAAAGATTTCTTGACTTCAGCGGTCACAGTGCCGAGGCCACAGCCGTCATCAAGGACAGCAGAAGAGGAATCTGGAGGCGAGGTCTGCGTTGCCTGAGCGGAATTTGGCGGTTAGCATCCTATTCTGTAGAAACAGCTCAAGTCATGCCGGAAGTGGTGTTATGTATAAAGGATTTCTGTGGCTTGCCTCCCGAATGTTAAAGGGAGAACTAGCATATCAGAAGCACACACCCATTTGATAAGCTCCACGATGACAGGGTGCACGGTACGTTCGACATGATGGTGATAATTGGAGGTAAAGGACCAGTGGTCTGGATGGTGTTTGATTTGGGATTCTGACTGGGTAGCCATGATTGAACTTTGGATACCGAAGCTGCTAGCCTATGTAATGGCAAGATTGAATACTAGCAATTCCAAAAGGCTGTGAATGTTAGAGATTGTCAGCCACAGTCCAGAAAATGATTTGGGATATACCCGCGGTTTCATACTGTCCCATCCTCGAGGCTCTGCCCCACGTCTCCCCTCCATCTTTCTTTCGCGCAGCCACGATAGAACTCGAAGAATCATGACCGCAGCTCATTACTACAAAATGCAAAGCGTGTGTGGCATGATGATGCGGTAATAATGTTGTGTCATGCAACCATATGCAACTCATCATATCTGACAAACTAGATCCAGAGGAGGTTGGTCGCCCGTGTTCTGGTGAATAACTATATGGGCATGGGGAAAGTAAGTACTGTGCATTGCGAAACTCTTGCAAATCCTTGGCGTTGTATCGAGAATTGTCGCTGCGGCGTCATCAAACAGAAACAGCTCTTGAGGGGCCATCTATAGACTTGTATCATGTAAATAACATATTAAAATATTGCTAAGCTTCTCCTGATTCTAGTGATCTACATAAATAGTCAATATAGATCTCAATTAATAAAGCTAACTTTTTATATAATAAATTCTACTTTCTTAATTAGAGTTCTATATATCTAAAATCCATGTTATTAGAATCAGGAGAAGCTTAGCATTATTTTGATATACTATCTATATAATATAATTTCATAGATGATCCTAAGAGCTGTGTTCTGTTTGACAACACGACGCTAGCGATTCTTGGTACAACGCCAAGGATTCGCAACACTTTCGCAATGCACAATACTTGATCATTTGGTGCGGAGAATGCCCCTTTACCCTCCCCCCCCTCCTCCTTTCCTCTCCTATGCAAGGTTTCTATGGCCTTAGGCCTGCGCGAATATGCACAATTAATATCGCGCACTACAAGTAGGTGAACCCGCGTCATCAAGGGCATTTCAATACGCTCCCATTGCCCTACTACTAATTAAAATTGGGCAAAGTTATTGATAGGTAGCGCGTACTTGCTTAAAGGTACATTCTGGGGTGGAGGCCCTTGAAGGTTGGCCTAACGCTCTGCTGTATCCCACGCGCCGGTGGTGAATTTGCTTCCTTTTAGCGTCAAAATTGCTTGGCATACAGAAATCGAGTAGAAATCGAGTAAAAAGCGCCAGCAAGCAGCGCCAGCAAGCTATTATTTGGCTATTGACTATGATATAGCTCGAAACAAGGTCCTTTTACGCATAGAGATACGTTGCAGCTTCTACATCCTCCGTACGTCATCTTCGTACGCTTAGGAGCGACGTAATTGACGATTTCTGCTAGCGCTGGCCTATTGCTCTTCTCCTCCTCTTGAGCACTCTTTTTGCACCATACGCAGTATCAACGCTTCTCCAAGGGCTGCCAGCTATGGCCTTGAGTTGCTCGATTGAGCAGAGGCATAGGCTTGCTCTTATAGTGCTGCTTAACAGGCACTAGCGTTTCGATAGGGTAGGGCATATTGAGAAGGGCATCAATGAGTGCTTTTCGAAACGGGCGTTGGCCTCTTTTCTTTGTATCTGCTATATCCCTCTTCTAAATAAGATAGCTGTTGACCACGCAAATATCAAGTATATAGTATTATAAAGGGCGCCAAATGTAGTGTTCGTAAGGCCTATAAGTAGTAAAGTTCTTTTATAATTAATTGCTTTTATTAACACTATTTATATAGTTAGTAATTATAATTATTAATAGTGTAAGGAATATAGAGCTATTTAAAGAGTAAGTTGCTAAATATAAAACGTATAATTTATATATTTATTAATATAAGAAAGGATTGCCTTTAAAGTTGTAAAACTATACTATTTTAAAGATTATAAGTAGTTATATAGTCTATAATAATGTTATTATCTTACTATAGAAAAACAAGTGTGTTATTAATAACTTTTGCAAGTATAGAATTCCAAATAAGGCTACAGTTATGCTTCTTTAGCTGTAAAATTTATACAGGGACTCCTTAAGCGTTTTTGCGAGTAGTGCTTATATAGCAAATATGAAGAGCAAGTAGCAATTAAGTAACGTTGACATTCAGAAAGAGATTATCTAAAAAGAAGTAAAAAACACGCATTAAATGAATTTGACGCAAATACTATGTAAGGCGAATAACAAGGGCAAACGTTAGTGCTAGATGTACCATAGTAAGCTTTATAAGCTCTTTTTCAATAATGTCAGGAGAGCTATGGTTGGGCCTAATATACAAGACGAAGCGTGAAGAAAAGGAAACGAAAGTGGGAACACAACGCTCTATATACATGTCCGTGCCCCTTATCTCGCTGAGGCCAGGTACAGACAACTGTGGGTACCTGTCGTCAGTGATAGCTAGAATAGCGGCGGGGAGCTGGGTCCGAGATGAGCTCTGTGAGCCATGGTCAGTGCCACAGGGAATATGGTCCTTGGCGTAGGTCGCGGGAGGATTTGTAACAAATAACTCGATCAAATTTGATGCCCTCTTAAGGGATATCCTCTGGTCCTTTGATACAGCTATATTATAACTAATTATAGACGTATCTAGCGTCGCTGAGTACTTACATCTTATAGCCCTCCTTAATTGACTTATTCAGGAGCTTGACCTTATGAGTACTACAGCCTCTATAGGCTATTATAGCCTTATTGATAGCCAAATAAGAGCTTAGATACTAATTCTCCTTATAATTTTGCTTAACTATAGACTTAATTGGCTCTATTTACTAAATAAACGTCTTATGCTCTTGATAAGGAGCAGTTATATAATCTCGAAGTATAAAATATTGATAAATCTGCTTATATCTTACTAGGCTTATAAATTAACCTAAATAGCCAGACTCGCTCTAATGTTCTTCGTGTTTAGATAATCTGTAATATCCTATATAAAGCAAACAGCCGATATATCGCCAAATGTCGATTATATTGACTGGTTTCCAGGGTCTGAAAAAGGATTCAGGATCTTCTTCTTCTTCAAAATCCGTATTTCGAGCGTTTTGTGCATAGCTGTTCGTTGATTCAACAATTCTATTGATAATAGAGGGCGTAAGGAGTTTTTGGAACGTATTAAGCTGCGAGAGACCTTTTAGAAGCGATTTTGAACGCTCAAATCGTAACTTCAATGGCGGTTCGTAAGCAGGGAGATCAGGGAGTCGATTAGCGTCAATTTCGAGCGTTTTCGGAAGAGGTCCACTGGCAACAGGTTTGAGCGCCGTTTTCTGCTCCGTTCGGTCAGTTCTATTGGTGATTTTGGGGTCTCTAGCTGCAGAAGGAGCACCCTTTTCTTCCCATATAGTTTTAGGCTTTCGCTGGCGTTGTGACCTGCGTAATTCCATGTAGAAGTTGGCCTTGATGGCGTTGATCCTCCAAATTGGAAAAAAAGTCATGCCAAGACCCAAAATTCTTGGCACGCTAAAAGGAAGCAAATTCACCACCGGCGCGTGGGATAGGGTTGTCCATACAGGCAGGGTAGGCCACTCCCTCAAGTCCCTTAGCTAAAATAGTATACGGATGGAAATTTTATTCGTTGCCCAAATTGAACGTGCGTACGGAGTATGCGAGGAAGAGTCCCACCTTGTTGAATTACAGATTATAAGCTAATACACATATATTTCGCCTAAATAGGTATAGCTCGCCTTTTCTGTGGGGCTAAATGACAATCAGCCTATAGTTTTGGCTCAGACGTGCTAGCGCACTTTGACTTCGTCATTGTCTAGGTCGCAGAGTACGTCTGAGGGACTGAGACAAGACTACGTTCTTGTACTCTACAATGTATCTCCACATCCCGATGCGGCTCCACACGCTGATCCGTCTTTATTGTTGGAATTGGCCGTACGCGAACAGCCAAATCCTCTTAGCCCACGTGACTCTTGGCCCACGTGACCGTCTGCGCGCCTCGGTAGGTTAGCCTGCTCCTCCTTCTTAACTAGATAGAATCTGCAGGATAGATAATTCAGTTCATCCACCTCATCATTTATACGGGTCGTATTTGCCTATTTAAGCTTGCTGTTACCGTTATTGCTCTATTTGGCCTCCATTTGCGAAGCCAAGGCTCCATTGGATGGACAGGAAAGGGCCGATTTCGTTGTCAATTACGGATGGGAACAATGGTCACTATTTTGGTATATCAACGCTCTCTCTTCTCCATAAGTTTTGAATGAGTGGCTTTGGACCACAAGATCCTCCGTTTGAAAAATTGCTTCCGGGAGCAATCGCCATCAAACCACGATTTCAGCCAGCGATCTCACAACCTGAGCACTAAATTCCCGCTGGATCCTCGTCCCAGTGTCCGCGCTTGTCTCCAGGTCTCTCCGCTCGACACAAAATGCGTCCCGCCCTTTTAGGCATGTCTCCACGGCCGCGGCATACCTCTCGCCGACCTCCGCCTGGAGCGATCCGAGCAGCCCAGGCTCCGACATGAGCCACCGCTCCCGGATGCCGCCCGACGAGGGGCCGCCACAGCGCGATCTCGGCCATGACAAGGCCGAGGCTGTAGATGTCGAAGGTTTTGCGATATGGCAGCATAGGGCCCTCAAGCTGGGTCTCCGGGTGCCGGTAGACCTCCATACGGCCCACGCGCGGCGCCTCGCTCGTGGCCTCGTTGAAGCGTGAGCGGCGAGAGTTGTCGAAGCCGGTGATGTATGGGGCGCAGACATCTAGAGCTGCGGCGTCGGATGAGGGGCAGAAGAGAATGTTAGAGCTGCGCAGAGCTTTGTGGAGCCAGTTGACGGCATGGAGATAAAGTAGGCTCTGGGCAAGCTTATGGGCCAGAGCGACCCGATGGACCAGAGATGGTTTCGGGTGGGTTGTAAACGCGTGAAAGAGAGACACGGGCTGGACCTGTGGATCAAAGCCGGGAGGGTTCTTGAAGATCAGAGCGGGACGGGGTGGTAGTTCCGCTTGTTGCAAGATACTGTACCCTTGACAAGTCGGAGTGCAGAACTCGTCTGGCTTCGGGGCCATGAAAAGAATGGTGAGTTCTTCTAGAGATGAGAGCGACTTTGGTGCAGGATCGTTACCTGGAATATCCCTGTCTTCCCAGTTGATCCACACTTGCTGTTCACTATCACCATCAGGTGTGTAGATTGCCCGCGGGTGGTCTTGCTTCACATCTCTTTGTGATTGAATTTGTATCCGAGAGGGTTCTATCTTAATCTCGCGCGCTTGCACTGTGTTGTCCGCCAGCAAGGAGGTATACAGAGCTTTGAAAGAAGCGAGGTCCTCGAGTTCTGCATCCACAGTTTGCTGCCATTTCATAGACCGACTGTGAGCATTTTTGGAGGCGTGAGCTGCTTCTACCAGCTTTTGTAAATCAGCCACCGTGTTTCGTGTTTGAACAAGCTCCATATTATGCTGCTGCTGCTGTTCTTGCAGGATACGCAGTTGATGGCTCTCTAAAAGGTCATGCAACAAATCATTGAGTCGAACGAGCCGTTGTAGTATCTTCTCAGACTCACTCTTCCGGAAGGCGCTCCATGTGAAGCTACGAATCACCCCTAAGGACCCGGGTGTTTCTCAGGACTGTGGAGATCATATTGAGAAGAGTGCTATAGCCTTCGCTGACATTGGTGGAAATGGTAGGATGCACATATTCATTTGGCAGACCCTTTTGATGTGGTTCATTGCGTGCAAACATTTCCAGCGCCAGATTGATCTCAGACAGGATATTCAAAAGAAGCATCGTGTTAGCCCGAAGTGTCTGACTTCCACGATTCCCGCCTGCTCCGTCTACGGTCTGACTTCCACGGTTCTCATCTTCTCCACCCGCAAGTCCAGCAGCTTTGACAAAGTTTTGCAAACGTAACTGCTCTATCTCAAATTGATTAGAGAGAGTGCAAGAATCCTTTGACGCTTCCAAGGCTGATTTTATCACTTCATAGCCTACGGAATCGCGTTCACTGTCAGTACTAATGGCGCCAACTCCGAGACCGACCACTCTGAGGTCGTTACCTTTTAAACAGCAAAGAGAGAGCTGAACAGCCAGAGATACTCCTCCTAGCGCCGTGCTAGCAATTTCCATTTTGTCACACGTTACACATAGGCAGTTCTGGAAGGTAGAGAACTCAAGGCAATTCGTACAGATAGATAGTAGAAGATTTCACCTCGGGAATTACAAAATGGAATGGCCGATGGAATTCGGCCAATCAGAGTGCACACAGGGCTCGACATATTAAGTGGTAGTAGTGCTAGAAAGAGGACTACGGCGATGTCAAAGCTTCTACCAGGAACTTGGATTGTCTGGAACTCAGTTAGCAAGAAAGGCCCTGCAAGGCAGTATACCCTAGCAACAAGGATGAAAAACGTCAAGGCCTTGAAAGTGCCTGGCGATGTCGCAAGTCTCAGGTCAGCAAAGGCCGATCCTGGCTTATTGTCCATAGGAAAGACCGCCCGGCCCCTACCCACGACTCGGTAAAAGTCCTGTAGATTTTCAAGCGGCAGGCACCCTTCCAGCACCTTCAGCCTTAATGAGTAAATCTCTGACCCCCTTGTGGCCCCGCCTATTCGCAACGGCTCCTGGGACGAGACCATTGTTGTTGTAGATCATTGGGTCTGCTCCGGATTGCAGAAGGAACGTGGCATTCTCCATAGAGCCGGCAAATGTAGCGTAGTGAAGAGCTGTGTCTCCCGTTTGATCCTGGATCTTGGTTGACGCTCCCTTTTTCATCAGTATCTCCATACTGGCAGCTTGGCCAAATCTTGCACATAGCATGAGTGGAGTCGTTCCCGCCCTATCTCTTGCATCGACATTACTACCGTTCTCTGCCAAGAATTCAATAACTTGCAAGTTCTCAGAACGCGCTGCCACATGTAGCATTATTACTTGGACATTGTTTCGAATTCGAATCTCTAGGTCTACTTTATTATCGATGAGAATTTTTACCATATGGAAGTCCTTGAACTCCATAATTGAAAGACTAAGGCCAGAACTGTACGGAGTGGTTGTATAAAGTCGATTTTCCCTCGCCGGATCGCCATGAGCAATGGGGTATCGTTGCGTTGGTCTCGGGTCTCCAGGTCTGGCTTGAAGCTGAGCAGAATTGCCACAATTTCCCGCAAGTCGTGTGTAATGGCGCAGTATATAGGAGTCAATTTTTGTCTGTCAGTGCCATTTGTCGGAAGGTTTTTGTTGGCCCCCCTGCTTAAGTAAAAGTCGCACGGTTTCTGGTCGCTTAAATACCACTGCATTCAAAAGTGGCGTTCGAACCCAGTCAGAACCATCATAATCGTCAATATCAGCTCCGTGGTTAAGGAGTACGAGGACGACCTGAGTATGTCCATACTTTGCAGCTCTATGTAATGCGCTGCACCCCTGCTCATCTTTAAGCGATGTTATTGCACCATGTTTGAGAAGTATCTTCACCACCTTTGAATGTCCATCCCCTGCAGCCACATGCAATGCAGTGCGGTCATGTTTGTCTTTCAACGATATTTTTGCACCATGCTTAAGTAGCATCTCCACAGCCGGTAAGTCTCCGCATAAAGAAGCCAAGTGCAAAGGTGTATCTCCAATCTCATTGCGGATATCTGTAGAAGCACCAGCCTCCAGGAGTATTCTCATTCCAGCACGAAAGCCTTTCCGGATCGCGAGATGAAGGGCAGTGTTTGATTTTGCAGAATCTTGCGCATCTAGGGCGATCCTGGTTTTCGCAAACAGCTCGGTGGTGCCCTCACGAGAGTTCCGCACTGCTGTACATAACGGAGTTCTGCCGTTGGACTTGAGCTCCAGGTTGCAGCCAAATTGAATCAAAATGTCCACAAGCTCCTCATTTCCATTCGCGGCTGCCTGACGTATAGCGCGAGTATCCAAATAGCGCTTTTGCATGCGAGCAGCCCTGCGAAGCCATCTTTTCAAGGCCTTCAAATCCTGGGCACGGGCTGCGATGCAGAGGTGCTTCTCTACAACGGCCGGATCCGGGCCTTTCTTCGACGCCTTATGATCGGACAAATCTGCCTCAAGGAAGTGTCAGCAGGCCATGAACTGCAAGTAAAAGATGCAGACGAACCTTCGCTACTTGAGCAATCCTCGGACTCGGTTTCGCCTATCCCGGCAGGTAAATCAGCCTCATCTTGTCCACGGCAGCAAAGCCCGTAGAAGTCTTTTTCTTCGTCACATTCAAGAATTTGGGACATTAGTTGTTGAGGAGTGAGTCTACTGGCTCGTTTTTCTCGGATCATGTTTTTAATCCAGTCAAGAGGTGCATTGTCTCCTGTTGACTCAAGCTTCTTCACCCAGTCCCTGAAAGCTTCCATGTTGTTCCTGGGATATTCACCAGATGAGCCATGACCTCGGAAGTAAGTGAGCTTAGATGTTGAAGTCTCGCCTTTCAACACAGTCTGGAAATTGTCAAAAGTGAAATCCGCCAGGGGGGAGGGGTTTTTCTTTCAGTGACTTACAATCATGTCAAGGTATACACAGCCCAAAGACCAGATATCTGCAGATGTGCTCCTTGGCTCCTTTGCAACTACTTCAGGTGCAGCATAGGCCATAGAAATAGGCCCAATCTCACCGGTTGTCGTACTTTTCACTTGTGCTAGCCAGTCCCTGGCGATGCCAAAGCCTGTGATGTAAACTTTCCGTTGTCTGACAAGTATGTTTTCCGGCTTAATATCCTTATGACGGATCTTTTTCTCTTGCAAATACATGAAAGCTGTACAAAGACACCCAAATGCTTCTCGAATGCAATGATATTCTGCTGGATCAAATGATTTTTGGTTCAAGAAAACCCGCAGATCCGAATCAGCGACGGGCTCCATGATGATACCAACAAATTGTGGATCTGTATACGATCCGATGTAACGAACAAGGTGGCGATGCTTCAATCGCTTCAAAGCATCTACCTCACGTTTGAAGAAGTTCAAAGACTTCGTACTCTCTTCAAAGGTCTTCTGGCGGTCAAGTCGTTTTCGCACGTATATCTTACGAGAGAGCTTACTCCGTACACGATCGACAGTTCCGGATCCGCCATCACCAAGCTTATTGAGAGGCTCAAGGTGATTGTCTGCATTGTCCGCAAAGTTTGCGTGAGTTGTTGATCGACCTTCGATTCTTGCTGCTTTGGTCAAGACTGAACCTTGCATTCTGCGGAATCGATATCTCCGCTCTGGTGAGAGGCTCCGGGGAAGATTGCTCCCAGAATACGGTAAAGCGATATCCAAGCAATTTAACTGCATAAAGTCGTCCATTAAATCAACAGCATTGATCATCCTGAGAACTGCATAGGTGCGTGGTCGGAAGCTCCATTCTTCTCGATTAGCCTGACAAAGGAGACTTGAGATTCGATCAAAGTCTGTATCCAATAAATGAACTTCTTGATCACCATCCTTGAGTGGGAGTATCTTTTCCATCTCGAGCTCGGACTGCACATGAGGCAGATCACTTTGATTTGGTGGATTGGCAGTGGTCTCCTTGCCTTTGGACGAGTGGACATTCGGCTGAGAAAGGCCGTCCTGCCCTGTTGCATCGATCATCCCAGAATTTCAGGGCTCAGCGGTTCATCAGTCTTGTTGTCTGCATGGTTGTCTGACAGCTTTGTAGGGAAGGGATAGCCCAAAGTAGAGCTGTCATCACCGAATTTCGAGTAGCTGCGTTGCACATCATTCAGGATGCGGTCTTTAAAGGTTTGATTATTCTTGGTCACCCTGGCTGGCAGAATTGATGAAGAAGTAGCGCTAAGGGCGTCTAGTGTCTTAGATGAGCCTGAAGAGGGCTTCGGATTCTCGGGCGTGGCAGGAGATGGACTCAGCTTGGCTCGAACATCTGCTGGGATTCCCTCGCAAAGGTATTAGAATGATCGCTCGGGGTGGAAGAAGGCCGCTTCACAAGCTTGATGGACTTGATGGTGCTCGAAGCCCATAGCTACCATTCTTCTGACTAAATCCTCGTTGTTGGAGCCCCCGTCGGCCATAAGCGGCGGACTGATCTTCATTGCGTGTAGCACTTCGACTCTCTGGCGTCTGAGAAGTCGTGCAGGCGAAGGATCAGACTCGCCAGGTATCTGATCTCGATAAGTGTTCTTTCCTTTGACGGTGGCGACTTTTGGCCAGTGTTGAAATCCTGCGGCGAGTGCTGAAGCTCCCCCCACAGCCTTCGACTTTGAGGACTCTGAACCCTGCTAAACCCATGTCTCAGCTACTAGCTCAGAGGGTTTAGTGTGTCAAGTCACATGATAATATGCTCAGAGGGGCTAATTAATGACTGTGTCCCGCACCTAAATCGGATAGAGTGTCTACATATCAGATGTATTTACCAAAAATCTCGGTAATTCATTATCTTACATTAATCTATTGTATGAAGTATAGTCTTTCCTTATATTTGTACTATAACTTGTAAAAAAGAATAATAAAAGAGACAGGTATCCGGGGATCTAGCTGGGGAATATACACATGAGGTTGCTATCCGGAATAGGAAGCTTTATTGCGCTGTTGCTCTGATCCCAGTGCATCATTGAAGCACCGGAGTGCCAAGACCTTCCTTTCCTGCATTAGCATTTCACGTGACATTTGTCAGCTGTTGTCATCCACTAGCCTTTCATGTTGTCAGTGTAAGTTAGCCCTTTTCTGGTGAGCGGCACGTCCTCCAAGAAGGTGAGACACACCTGAGTCTCCTGTGAGACCGGGGTGAGCAAGAGCGGCATCACCCTACTTCTACATAGTTAGTAGTACTCGAGTAGGGCCCGACCAGAGGTGAGCTTGGGGCAGATTTTTCTCTGCTTGGCAATTTAGAACGCGGTTGACCAAATCACATTCCAAAAAGCGCGACTTGGGAGATAGGTTTGGTCACCAAGCCCAATTGCTGTAGACTTTCATGCATGCGCATTTTTCAATCACACAATCTCCCTAAGCTGACCTCGCAATCAATTCCATCTTGTCGGCCAATTTTGTACTTTAGACAGCCCCAAACTTCCCAATCCAAATTTATCATGTCTTCCCCAATTGATGGACCTCTGAAGCGCAAAGCAAACGACCTTCCTTCCTCATCGCCTGCAGAACCCAAAAAGCCAAAGACCAACGCGAGCATTACTTCTTTTTTCGGCGGCCCAAAGTCGGGTACGAAATCCTCCAAGCCTGCCGGAAGTGTTGCTAACGGGTCCTCTTTGATATCGTTAGTGACTCCTAGGTTCGATAAAGCGAAATGGGTTGCAAAGCTTACTCCTGAGCAAAGAACTTTACTGAAGCTCGAGATCGATACACTGGATGAGAGTTGGCTGGCACATCTGAAAGATGAGATATTAACTCCAAGTTTTCTTAATCTCAAGCGCTTCCTCAAAAGCGAAATCGAGTCAGGCAAGAAGGTGTTCCCACCCTTGGAAGAAATCTATTCCTGGTAAACTTTGAACCTGTTCAACCGTTTTCTGTCATTTTTGCTTACGAAGATTCACCGCAAGGTCCCGATACACACCTCTGCCGTCAGTCCGCGCGGTGATCCTTGGTCAAGATCCCTACCACAATCACAATCAAGCACATGGACTCTGCTTCTCCGTCCGACCTCCTACCGAGGCCCCTCCTTCCCTCAAGAATATATATCTTGCGCTAGCTAACGACTATCCCTCGTTCACGCCTCCACCTCGCAAACTGGGACTCCTCACCCCATGGGCTGAACAAGGGGTTCTGATGCTCAACACCTGTCTCACGGTCCGTGCTCATGAACCAGCCAGTCACAAGGACAAAGGATGGGAGCGCTTCACTCAGAAAGTGATCGATACTGTAGCAAAGACTCGGACGAGGGGAGTGGTATTTTTAGCATGGGGATACCCAGCACAATTGAGGTGTAAAGGCTTGGGGACGACTGGAAAGCATCTGGTATTGCAGAGCCCACATCCGAGCCCGTTGAGTGCGTATAAAGGGTTTCTGACCTGTGGACACTTTAAGAAAACCAACGAATGGCTGAAGGAGAGATATGGCGATGAGGGTGTCATTGATTGGAATCTGGACCAGCCGAAGCCGACTGCTGCGTCCAATGTGGAAGGTCCTGTACGGGTTACTGCCGATCCAGCGAAGGGTGCAGGGGAAGCCGACCCATCGACACAACTTGCAGAGGAGAAGCAGGAGAGTGCTGCAACGGACCCAGTGGTCGCGGGTGAGAATAATGGTCAAAGCCCTGAAGAGGATGACACGGATGCTATCGACGCACTTCAAGAGATGGCTCAGGCAGAATTAGAAGCAGAGAAGAGAGAGTAAGAGAACACCGCCATGGGGCTAGAAAAGTATGTGCTGCCACCAGCTACATACTATGAGAAATCCATTATACAGAGAGTCCGTGTCTCTACTCTCGATGCCCTCAACGTCCGAGGGTCATGTTTTTATTGCTCTCGGTGCATGATACCGGAAGCGAGTTTCCAAGCGGCGGCGCTGGTTGGGTGCAGCTTCATCTTTCTCTTGGGTAGTGTCTCGCTTGCTCTGAACGGGCCGCCTGAGTCTCAATCGGCTGTATAGATACACAGAGATGAACTGTTCAGGTTATTGAATCATCCTGTAAAACCTTCCAATAGTTAATGCCTGATCGGTGCTATTTGTGTGCACATATCGCCTAATCTATGTTAGATCCAAAACCTCGGATCTAATATTAGTGATGGCCTTGGACTGGAGGACGCTCTAGGCCGTGTAGTATAGTACTAGTAGTGGGTGTGTAGCTATTCTTGGCTTGAAGACACCTTTACCACTTTGCACTCGAGCGCCTCACGCAAATCTATTCAAGAGCTTCGATAAACATATTTTTCTTCCTCACAATTCCCCCCTCTGATAAGAGAAGCCGGCGTTACATCTTTTCTGTTTCCATTTAACAACCCTTCAAGATGCGCAGCTTCAGGGAAGCCACTCTTCTCTCCCTCTTAGCTGCATCGGGCGTGCTATCCAGCGATGTCCACGACCTAAAGACCGACACTTTCAAGGATTTCGTCAACAGCAATGATCTTGTTCTCGCAGAGTTCTTCGCTCCGTGGTGCGGGCACTGCAAGGCTCTTGCCCCGGAGTATGAGGAGGCTGCTACGACATTGAAGGAGAAGAACATACCACTGGCAAAGGTTGACTGCACCGAGGAGGCAGATCTTTGCAAGGAATTCGGCGTGGATGGCTATCCTACGGTCAAGGTCTTCCGTGGACTTGATAATGTCAAGGCATACTCAGGACCTCGCAAAGCACCAGCGTAAGGTTATCTTAGCAGGTGTCTCACATTTACTTTGACGTTGACTTCCTCTAGTATTATCTCGTACATGACCAAACAAGCTCTACCAGCTGTTTCAACGCTCACTAGCGACACGCTGGAGGAATTCAAGACGCAAGATAAGGTTGTCCTCGTTGCTTACTTTGCCTCCGATGATAAGACATCAAACGAAACGTTCTCCAAGGTCGCCGATTCGATGCGTGACGATTTACTATTTGGTGCCACCAGCGATGCGGCACTAGCGGAGGCAGCTGGTGTCAAACAGCCAGGACTTGTCATGTACAAGGATTTCGATGAAGGCGTGGCCACATTTGACAAGAAATTCACTACAGAAGCAATTGAGGACTTCGTGAAGACGGCAAGCGTCCCACTTGTAGGCGAAATCGGACCAGAAACATACGCCGGATACATGGCTGTAAGTTTGGCTTAGGAGATCCCTCGAGATGAAGACTAACAGATTTGCCCAGACCGGTCTGCCTCTGGCCTTCATTTTCTCAGAGACCCCCGAAGAGAGAGCCGAGCTCGCCGCAGTAGTAAAGCCTCTCGCGGAGAAGTACAAGGGCAAAATCAGCTTCGCTACTATTGATGCGAAAGCTTTCGGCGCCCACGCTGGAAATCTCAACCTGGAGGTTGGCACGTGGCCGGCATTTGCGATTCAAGAAACCGTCAAGAACCAGAAATTCCCGTTCGATCAGAGCAAGAAGATCACCGAGAAAGATATTGGCAAGTTTGTGGCTGACTATCTCGACGGGAAGATCGAGCCCAGTGTCAAGTCTGAGCCCATTCCGGAGAAGCAAGAAGGTCCTGTCACTGTGGTCGTGGCACACAACTACAACGACGTCGTGCTTAACAACGAGAAGGATGTCTTGGTTGAATTTTATGCGCCTTGGTGTGGTCATTGCAAAGCGTATGTTCTCATATCCTAGGCATGTCCCTGGCCTTGCTAAACAGATTCGCAGTCTTGCGCCCAAGTACGATGAACTTGCTCAGCTCTACACCTCTAAACCTGACTTTAATGAAAAGGTCACAATCGCCAAGGTTGATGCCACCGCCAACGACGTTCCAGAGGAGATCGCTGGCTTTCCCACCATTAAGCTCTTTGCAGCCGGCTCTAAAGACTCGCCGATTGACTATCAGGGTTCGCGCACGGTGGAGGATCTTGCCAACTTTGTGAAAGAGAATGGCAAATACAAGGTCGACGCCTATGTGGCGAACGATACCGATGATGCTGATATGACAGATGCTGAAGAGACGATGGGCAAGCAAGCACCTGCAGCCACTGTCAGTGATGCTGCCGAAAGCGTCAAGAGCGGTGCTGCTGAGAGCGTGAAGAGTGTTGCCAGCGAGGCAGCAGAGGCGGTTAAGACTGTGGTTTCGGACACCGATGATGGTGGAAAGGAAGCTCATGATGAGTTGTGAGAGCGGCGGCTAGTCATGGGTTCGTAGGTAAAAGTTTATGCTACCAAGGAGCATCTCGAATTGAGGTCCAGTCAAGAGCTGTAATTACCTTCCTTGCTAGCCATTGGTGCACCGTCTTGCGGAATCAATTCGAATTGGAGTTCCTCTGTCTGCTCACAGCTGTTAGAGAGGATTGTTTCACCCAGCCAATTCCCGGCTACAAGTAAGGGAGGAGTAACATCGACCACAAGTAGAGACGCTTTCCCTCCTCTTCACCCTTAAATATATCCTGGCTATCGTTGTCTACCTTTTCTTAGTGGATGATGCATGCCACACCCACCAGCACCCTCAAAGAGATAATCTCCGCACCCGGGCATTGCATGGACGTATGAATCATTCTTGTGACACCTTTATGTCCCGAGCAGTCCATAGATTATTGAGAAATTTCACCAACCTTTCCCAGTTGCATTGAGAAAGCAGCCAAGGAGCAATTAACTACTAGTGCTTGAGCAGCTCAGGCGACTCACCAATCATCAATAAGTAGACTGGGCCTCGGTTACACAACGCTACTTTACTGCTGCCGCAACAGCTGTGACCCTCAGGGGCTAGCCAGCTGGTGTGTGGACAACTTTGAGAGAGACTACTATAGTGTGGTATCTGACGAAAGTAATGTGGGTGGGGCGCCGAGACAAATTCATCTGTACCGTTAAAAAATCTGTTACTCCAACGTGATATGACCACTGAATAACCACTAAAACAATGTGCAAGTGGTGAGGAACCTACCTATCATTAGTACTGATCATTGGACACTTATAGATCAATAAGTCATAAAACTTATGGAAAAAAAGTCATGTGCAGACATGTCAAAAAGGCAGCATTGCTAGCGAAAACGAAAGTTTCTACTACGGGTACAGGCCTAATTTTTGTACCCCCCCCTGGTCAAAATATCTTACAAACATGTTTTTTACACAACCCACCTGCCAGCATCCCTGTCAGCATTGCGTCACTATTTTGCACGAATTTTGCTCATCCTGCAAATGCTACTCATCTCACTCTGTACGCATTCTACTAATTCTGCATAGATACTAATGAGCTTGATGATAAGATGAGCTATAAGCACTGCTTCATGGTATATTATGTCTTCTAAATATCTTACAAAAGCTGCTTCAGTAGATACAGACAAGATGTCAAGCAGTTAGAGGTGTTAATAGAATGTAAAAACTTGATTTTAGAGACTAATCTTATTTAGGCCATAATGCGGACGACTATACCTAATTGTATGTAGTATGTTTTGTACGGATACTAACCTTTTCAGCAGGGGGGGGTACAAAAATTAGGCCTGTACCCGTAGTAGTGCCCCACCAAAATTACTTTGGCCAGATATAATAGCACTATGGAACACCTCGGCTAGGCGAATCGGCATGCTAAAGAGATCGTGCCAGAAAGAAGTCGACTGGAAATGAATGAGATAGAGAGGGGTAGCCAGGGCATGTTGTGGGTGCGGCGCGCCGATCATCCTGGCTAGCTCCAGCAATAAACTGCAGCTCAGTTGTCTCGGATGCCATATGTATCATGTGGGTTCTTCTTGCGCCAATCTTTTTGCTATCTCAAATCTCTCTACGTGCTTTTATCATCAGTCTGCTTCTGCAGTACGCTCGTTGATTTATTCTGCTCGAAAGCATGCATTGAAGTCCTTCTGTCATCCTTTCATCACTCGTTCAACTTGCCATACTTTACCTTTCACTTCCTGTACGCGTCCACATCTCTCGTTTGTGACGCGCCTATTGTATACACCTATACGCGACCGATTCTCTTTGCCGCGGCATTAGCTTTTGACCCCCAACATCTTGAGGGCTTCTGAAACGACAAAATGGGCAGATTTACTGTGATCCTGGCGGCAGCTGCCTCCTTGGGTGGTCTTGCATCTGCCGGACCCGGAGCGGCAGAGTGGGCCAGTCGATCCATCTACCAGGTCATGATTGATCGCTTTGCCAGAAGCGACGGCTCATCAGAGGAATGTACCGACATAGACGGTTACTGCGGAGGTACATGGACTGGCTTGATCAACAAGCTTGATTATATCCAAGGAATGGGTTTCACCGCTGTCCAGATCTCTCCAGTCGTGGAGAATATCAGGGAAGATACCGGCTATGGGGAGGCATACCATGGTTACTGGTCAAACAACATGTACGGCATAAACGAGAACTTTGGGACTGCTGGCGATCTAAGCCACCTTTCGCAAGCGCTGCACGACCGAGACATGTACTTGATGGTCGACGTGGTTATCAACAATATGGCTCAAGCAATCGATGGATCAATGCCCGACCAGACAATTGACTACTCCCAGCTTCAGCCCTTCAATGATGAGAGGTACTATCACGAATACTGCAATATCACGGATTATGATAACGACGAAATCGCTCAACAATGCTGGCTGGGTGTCACTAATGTGGCGCTTCCTGACCTGGACACAGAATCCCAGGAAGTCACAGACATGATCGGTACCTGGATCACGGGTCTTGTCGCGAATTATTCAATTGACGGCCTTCGCATCGACGCAGCTAAGCACGTCAATAATGAATATCTTCCACCATTCGTTGAAGCAGCAGGTGTCTTCACCTTTGGCGAGATCTTCAGTGGTGTCGTCGACAACGTCTGCAAATATCAAAGGGATAACTTGATTTCCGGCTTACCAAATTTCCCCGTTTATTTTCCTCTGATTCAAGCCTTCACCGCTGGCGATATGGAAGGACTTTCAGAAATGATTTCCGATGTCAACGATGGCTGCACAGACACCTCAGTGCTGGGCACTTTCGCCGAAAACCACGACCTGCCTCGTTTCGCCTCGCTCGTGCCAGACCTAGCTCTAGCTAAGAATGCTATCGCATTCACCATCCTCGCTGATGGTATCCCAACCAGTATGTTCCCAATCGCTAATTCTGTTCCTCCATGCTGACATTTTCTCCTCCAGTGTACCAAGGCCAAGAACAACACATGCCCGGCAATTACTCTCCTTATAACCGTGCTCCCCTGTGGTCTGGGTCGGAGAGCGGGACTCCATACGACACGTCCGCCCCTCTTTATAATCTTACCGCCACACTCAACGCTCTGCGTAACCACGCAATCAGTATCGATTCACGCTACGTTTCCAACCACTCAATCGAGCTCTTCCTCGATCCATCTACCATGGCTACTCGTAAAGGTCCTGATGGTGTGCAGATTGTCGCCGTCTTTTCCAACCAAGGTGAAAGAGGCGGCGAATATGAGTTAAGTGTAGGTCCGAGCGCTTATGAGATAGGAACCGAAGTCATCGAGGTGTTCAGTTGTACCAGGTCGAATGCGAATGAAGCAGGAAATGTCACCGCCCTGATGGGAGCTGGAGAACCGAAAGCCTTCTTCCCAACAGCACAGATGGAAGGTTCAGGACTTTGTGGGTACGCGAGCAATGCTGAAGCAGCCACCAACACGAGCTCAGGAGCTGAGCCGTCGGCTACGAATGGCGCGGCTATTGCTGCGGATGTGAGGTGGGGCACCGCTTTGCTCGGTGTCATGGGTGCGCTCGCTTTTTGGTTGTTGTGAAGCAAGACAGTGCCTGTCCTTCAGCCATCATACGTGTGTCAGCATTATCAGTCATGTTTTGTGCGATATGTACCATTTTCGCTTGCCGAGGCCGCCGCGACAAGTAAGGTTTCACTTTGAAAGGGCTGCTTCAGGAGGAGGTGGTCTTTATCCGTAATACTCGGGTGTCTGCTTTTGTGTCTGTATTCGCTGGGAAAGTGAGATCAGCGAGCCACAGTACACCTAAAATATACATTAACTAATGCAGAACAATTTCCATAACATAGGAATGGGCACATTCAGATAAGTCTTTGGTTTTGCAATTCTTTCTCTGGCATAAGGAGTATATGGAACGGGGAAATGGGGAATGGCCGTTCTTACAATGCTTGATGGTCTTCTACCAGCTCCAACCAAAGATCATAGGCCGCTTACGTAGGAGAATACTATGCATTGCGAAAGTCTTGCGAAAATGTGGAGCTCGTGCAGAGTTGCTGGCGTGCACGCCTTCTACGTATTGAGATTAAATAAGCTCTATGTCAAAATGATGCTGAGCTTTTTCTGATTCTTTCGATATAGATTTTGAACATATGAGACTCTTTCAAGAAAAGTAAAACTTACTATGTTAAGATTTAACTCTATCGATTTATATCTATACCAACTACTATATTTCTATATCACATCAGACGAAGCTCGGTATGATTTTGACATAGAGTACCTCTAATGAATCTATTTATTGAGTCCCGACCAGCTGTTTCTATTTGAGAACGCCGCGCCAGCAAATCCAGATACTACGCTAAGGATTCGCAAGGCTTTCGCCATGCACAGTATGATTAACGGAAAAGTATTAACCCTAATGCTGTCGGAATATTCTCAACATTGATTGCGGCATCGAAACCTCCCACCGTCTCCCTAAACCCTGCTCAGTATTGGAACTGCGTTCCTACGCCTCGATGCGCTTCGCTAGCAGGAGGATGACCGGGGTGGTTGATTGGTCACATGCCTTGAGCTTGATGATCTTGCCGTGAGCACTTCCAACAATCCACTCCAAGATAAGAGGAAGTGGTGCCACGCTTTTGCTCAATGCATCGTTCAGCCACCCCAAACAGCTCACGATCAGCATGAGCTTGATCCCCATTCGAGGCCAAAGAAGCTTTTCAGATCTCAATCCGGAAAGCGTCCTAACAGGCCTAAGTGACCGTCTGAAGGGCATTGCACGTCAGAGCCCTCAAGCACTAGTGATGTTAGAGACAGTACGTCGAGCACGCGATGTAGAGATGTAGAGCGACAACTGCATCTCGATATCCACATTGGTTGCGTTTTCTAGAGGATATAGGAGCTATTACCGTCCTTCCTTCGGCGACGCAGAAGCCACTTGTTGAAACCTGTGTCTCCCACGGGTCGTTTCTTGCCTACTTTGAGCGAGTACGGACCTCCAACTTTCTTGTCCTGGCAATTGTTATCTTTGGTGGCAGAGTCCTATGTCCTAGAAAGTCATCCCAGAGGATTCTCTTACAATGGACGAGCCACTGCAAGACAAAATTTCCTCTCACAATGCCGGTGCTACAGGTAGAGCGGCTGATGAATTTGACCCGTCTCAGACTCTAGATTCTACTTTTAGGGATTTCTCCGACCTTTCAATGCTCACAACATTCTTTGATCCACTTCTGAACGAAGTTTAAACGTTTTAACTTCACCACCTTACCAGAATGAGAATTTTCGTACAGAAGTAAAGCCACTGTGCTACATCGCCACGATCTTCTTACCATCCGCGCCAACGAACCCAGATGTCAATGACACGATTTGGGGACTCTGAGCTCGAGTCAACTATGAAGTACCAATTAAAACCAGCACCAGCAATGCAAGCATGATTTGGCCAAATCCTGACATTCTGCCCCACCCAAAGAGGCAATGCGCGATCGAGGCCACCATTCTCGAATGACAGAATCCCATGCTCCTGGCTAATTCGACTGACCACAATTCTGCCATTTGTCACTTGATCTTCCTCGGGTCCGTCCGGTGTCAGAACACCCCAACCACTGTATGATTTGCATGGCTCTCTTCCCAAGACGAGGGTACCAGCCGCCATGAGAGCCTCCTGTGGCTTACGTTCCGAGTACAGACTGCGAACTTCAGCCAGGACCGTCAAAGCGATTGAATCATGAGGGTCGCCTTGAAACGGTCTTGCATTGGTGGCAATTTGTTGCATGTCTAGCAGTGGGTAGACACCACTATGGATTTCCACCTCGAAATGACATTGCTCGTTTTTGAGAAGTTCCTTCCATTTGCCTGCAATTTCGACATCTACGGATCCAGTTTCAATGTTTTGAACAGATACCGCAGTTGGTGAAGCTCCGACCGATATCACAGGTCTTCTGCCATACTTGCGGGATAAAGATAGGCTCCTACCTGCAACTCCACACAGTTCTATCTCTTCCATTAACCGAGTTATTGCTTCTTGTGGGGTGTTGTTTCCATAGCTATCGCTGGCATGACTATAGTATCCTTTGAAAACACAATTGCCCGCATCTTCGCCTACATCAATCTGCTCTAGCAGCGTGTTCAAAGTGTACGACCCAGGTGCACGACCTGCCCTGTGATAGCCAGTGTCGATCTTCACAAAAACTGCGGGTGCAAATCCGGCAAAGTGCTTGATAACTGTCAAAGCAGGAAGTTGGCCAATATCGTCGACCATGGCAGCAATGCTACCCTCTCCCATCGTCTTACCCACCGCACCGAATCGTTCCGCCTGTGACGGTCCTAATGGCACACCATAAAGCACATTGACAGCCGCTCCTCGGCTCTTGTACTCGAGCAAAAGCGGCACCAGCTGTTCTGCCTCCATCAGCGTAGAGACCACTAGTCTGACATCTTTGCAATCCGCTCCCACTTGGAGACGAGTCAGTTGAGTAGTCTTGTGCGTCTTCACATGAGCTCGAAAGCTAACACCCGCAGCTTTAATCTAGCATTGGTCAACAAAATGCCTCACCGGCGCCACGTACTACAATAACAGGAATAGCGACTGACAGCATCAAGGAGTAGATGGCAATTATGACGAGCTTTCGCCTGATCGATGATCGCTGCTGGGGTTGGGATCCCATCAAGTGATCGTCCTACATACAATGACCGCAAATGATCTTCAGAGGGAAGAGGATATAGATCTGCCATGGCTGTCTCGAGAAGGGACAGTAGTATACATGAGGCTTCCGAAAATAGATGGAGTGGTTACTTGATAGTGTGCTTGCTCCTTCAGCCTCGTGGCCCGTGGGGAACTTGTACAAGCTTGCAAGGTCTTCAACTTCAAGACGCATTGTCTATGTTCGGAACCGGCCGATAAATCTAGATGGCCTGGCAAGAGACGGGAGAATTTGGGCCTGAGTCAGGTTACTACGTAATTGAGTAGTCAGGCTACACTACGAGTGACGATTAGCTATTAGGATGATTGATTTCACTGGTTAGTTAAGCTGCACATCCCAGCCGTGCAGCCTATTACTGTGTTTCATGTGCTTCTGGAGAGATTTGCAATGGCATTCCGCAAGCTTTCCCTGCATATTGACATCTGAAGCTTGCCTGTGCTTTGTCTCAAGGACTGGACGCTTTCTCTTGTTAATCCCATATTGACGAGTAAACCTAAGCCATGTTGTGACTCAAGAGGACTGTCACCACTGAATCAATCAGCACTGATAGACCCAACGCTGGTGGCAAGGATGACTTAACTATTTAAGGTTGCCGTCCAGTTGAAAATCGGCTCGCTGCTATTCTAACATTGGGGCCAACAAGCTCGCGCCTCTGTCTTCGAAAAGGTCTGACTTTTCCGGCTTGAAGCCAATCGGCTCGTCCTGCTGTGCCCTGGTAGAGTTTCACCAAAGGACGCACCCAGTGCCCTCACGCCAATTGCATCGCCCACAGTAGACCTCGTCGATTTCCCCCGGTCCCTGAAACTCGAGCTTCGTTGGTACACTCATCCTGCAGCCATGCTGAATTGTCCCAGCGTGATGTAGGTAGAATCAAAAAATATCTCCCTTACCCTCTCGCGCCTAAAGGGACCTCCCTCTGAATGTACACCACCTCTTGCTACCCTCGAGACTCGAAGCATTGCAATTCCTGGTAGTTGTGGCTATTATCTAGTTAGTGAGGCTTAGCAAGAAAGTCCCGACAACCTTGTTCAGATCCCTCTAAATTAGTCTGCTCCAAGCCTCGTCAATCCTCGTGTGCTTGCAGGACTGTATTATCATGCATCGAGCAATTTACAAACTCCTGCGACGATTGTCCTAACACGGCGGAGTCTGCGAACCAAATCTCCACGACAAAACATTCTGCAATCTTGAATAACCAACACACAGCTTTACGCTCGGCTCGAAGCTGGGTCCCCCACAAGTTCATTGTCGGAGGTCACGATGTCACCACTAGAAAAGGATGGTGGCTCAGCGCAGCCGCCTCGGCACCCAGTGCCACAACTTCAAGGTCCATTCGAAGAATCCATGATGGAATCTTTGAATGATTTGGAGGAGGGTGAACAGAAAACAGACTCAATCGCAAGACGCAAGATGCTCCTTCAGGGCGAGAGGTACGAGCGGGTATGTGCAGGACGTTGGAAGCAGAGACCCGGGGAGAAGTTTCATCCTCTCTGGAAGCTTTCAGCACAGCTATCGTTCGGTCTCCATCTTCTCGCTCAAGGTCTGGCCAAGTCGGAGGAAGAGGTCATGAGGATCCTGCAGTCACACGTTGACGACATTGACGGCTTTCTAGAACGCACCACTGAGGACTTCGATCTTGCTCAAAGCGATGTAGAGGAAAGACTACGCTATCTACGACTACCTTTAGAGCATGTGGAAGTTTTTGATCACATGCTAGACGACAGGACTTTCAGAAGCTCCATTGTCGAAGGAAACGAGAAGATTGAGCACATTGTGGAAAGGACTTCCGAAGCCATGAAGGACGCTCTGAAGGACGTCCAGAAGGGTATCGACGCTACTGGGGCTCTAGGGAAATATCTGACAGAGCTGAAGAGCAACTGGCCTGATAGGACACCCGAGATGGACGCGGTCTATATTGCCATGCTTGGCAACGTGGAAGGGTGGACTCGTGCGTTTACGGACCTTCAACTGCAAGGAAAGATGCTCGCTGTGAGTCTCGTACAGTTAGCAAATATCGTCGGAGAGATGCAGAGGAGAGCAGGAATAGCAAGCAGAAAGGTTTTGGTAAGTGGAGAAGGGGGACCGGAGCTGAATGAGCGCTGATGTGACAACCACAGCTTCCTTACAGTGGTCCTGCGAACGGAGATGTTTCGGGCGGCAAGAGAGGTACTGTCACGCGGAAACAACAAGCAAAATCCCCTGGGCTGACGTCTTCCCGATCACCTCAGCCAAGTCCAAAAGTGCCACCAAACAAGCCTCTGCCTATGGCGCCTGATCTGATGGTACCCGCGCGACAGGCTTCCCGAGCCAAGCTTGCACATGAGAAGCTCAGGAGGCGCAGTCTGGACGTTCTACGGGAGCAGCAGGAGAAGACAAAAGCTGCTCAGTCGCAGTCCGAAAAAAAACCATCGGTGGCGGAGAAATTCCGGTCCGTTGCGAGGAGAGGATCCGCACAAACCGTCGTAAGTCACGCAAAGCCCTCAAAACCATCAAAGCCATCAAAGCCATCAGGCGCGGGGTTCCCAGCGACACCGAAGTCAACGGCTCCAGCTCTCAGCTCGCCCAAGTTCATGTGGTCTGAAAGTGCCATTCGGTCGTTAGCGCAACCAGGTCTCAAGGAGCGACTCCCTCGAGGAGTCCCCAGCGGTCAGCCCGGTACGGTCATAGAGCTTCCTGCTGAGGTGCCTGATGAGAGTGCTGTGACCAATGAGACGCCGAAGAAAGGCGGGCTCCTCATTCACCTCGGCTCGAAACATAAAAACAAAGAGCATAGTTCAGCGCCATCATCTTCAAAGTCGCTGAACATTTTTCGTAAATCACCGCAGTCTTTACAGGCACCGGAGTCAACAACTGAATCTGAACCAGCCGAAGCAGCGACCCTCTCGCCAGCGCCAGCAAATACCTCTCCAAGTGTCGAGGGGACGCGGCAAACCGAAAATCAGCTGTCGCCGCCATTGGTATCTCCACCACTACGTTCGAGTCCTGATCCAGGTTTACCTACGCCACCTGCTCTCATCCCCACAAAGGAGCCGAGTTCTTATACTGCCTTGCCAGACATCCTTGCGACAGCTCAAAGAGCGACAGCGGTTAGAGCTTCGCTCAGGATATCTGTGCCTTCGTCAGGGTCTCCAGAACCTGAGCGGACGCCAAGGGCCATTCCTTCCCAGCCTCCCGATACTACGCATACACCGACGACACTCACAGAGCTGGCATCTAATGCTTCGAACACCCAAGCGATATCAGAGAACGAATCAAAGGACACTTGCTACGACGCAAGTCTTAGTGAGCGTGGGTCGCAAGTACCCGTGCTCGATACTGCTAAGGCATCAGTCCAAGAATTGACGACGGAGCAGGACGGTGAAAAGACGCCCACCACAAATGTAAGACCACAGGTGGATATACCAGTTGCTACAGATATTGCAGCACAGGAGGCCAAAGGTGAACCGCTTGACACACCTCTGACAAGTGCTACCATGCGCTAGTATTCAGATTTCTACAAGCTACCACCTCAGCAGACGTCACCAACACCGCCTCCTATCACGCCAGAAGAGTCCCTAGCCAATCAGTCCATTGCTTCTAGTGTGGCCCCATCCGCAAGCCATAGCAAAACAGCAAGCATCCAGGAGGCGGCAAAAGAAATCGAGCCGAGCCAAACCAAGCCCGAGGAGCAGCCTCCTCCATCGCGCTCATCGCAGCGCAAACCAGCTTCGCCGCAGAAGAACTCGACGAACCCGAAAGACCTGCGACTCAAACCAAGGAACAAGGACCTCCAAAATCAGTCCGAACTCCTCGATATGATTGCGTGCACGCCTCCCCACAGTCCAATACACCGTCGGACTTCGTCTGATGGCTCAGCACTCAATGCGGTCGGCAGGACGTCTTCAACGTCCAGGATCCTTGCGCCGCCAGATGAGGCACCTCCCCCGCCGGCGCCCGGCGGGCGAAGTATGATCAACCCCGACTATGCTGCAGCAGGTGCATTTGAAGGGGAGCGCAAGCTCAAGCGAGGTAGTGGGACGAACTCGAGTGGGTGGAAGAAGATGTTTGCAGCCGCAGGAGGGAGCGCATCAACAGCCAATAGCCCAGGTAACAGTATGGGTACGTTGGGTGGGGCTGGAGCGAAAGTAGAGGATGAGAAGATCCAAATGAGTGCGAACTTGATGAGTGGTGAGGGAAATGATGTGCTCTGGTACAAGGGCATGGGCAGGGATGGTTTATGGGTATCTGGAGCTTGAAACAGGATGGCGGCCTACTTCTTTGGCATGATATCTGTCTTTAAGCATGGTCTTCGAGCATGGAGTCGGAGGCGCTTCTGTTTCCAGCGTCCTTCAGATCTGGCCAGTGAATATGCTGCATTATTACAGCTCCTTAACTAGGGGGGAGAGAAGACAATTTCTGTGCGACAATCGCACATGATCCTGGTGGCTTGGTCTTCAATGTCTGCCGATGGCGGGCTTTTTTGGAAAACACCTTGGCTTTCCTTGAGTATCGGCCTTATATCTTGACTTACATGACCCTATCATGGTAGCTGGCCGTGGCCTGCATATTGGGGTAGAATGTTCTAGGAGACTACCAATTATAACCACCTCGACTTCCCGCAGCCTGGCTCCCCATCAGTAAGTTCCAAAAGTGCGATTTTGGGTGTAAAAGTGGAAAAGTATCCAAACTTTTGCCGCGGTACTGTATGTACTTCCCCGCCTCCAAGTTGTGGGCACTACAGGTGCGGGATGGGATTTAGCTCCGCCCCTTAGGACGAGTGCAGTTGGCCGTGGAGACTCCTCCGAAGGCAACTGGCCAGAACCTCGCCTCGATATTGGATCATCGCCAGGCGTCACTTACGTGATTCAGCCTTTCTCACACTGCCATCCATCGCCATCTCATCTTCTCTCCATATGTATGACTCTTCTCGAGGCGATCTTTCGAGCTTCCTTCAGCCCTAACAACCTTCTACTGCGGCTTGCTCTGGTGATGGGAACTTGCGTTGCTGCGCCTCGGCCACCTCGACCTCGACCTCCTCCTTGAATCGAAGCCAAGCGGGCTCAATTCGCCCGTCTAGATCTACATCCAACAGCGTGTAAGTATCAACATACGATTGCCTACCAAACCCAACAAGGGGCAAATTCACAGCCCTGCGACACGCTTCCGGGTTGGAGTATGACGAAGAGAGAGCCATCTGCGAAGAATGGGTTTGGAAGCTCAGGTACTCATGAAAACATGCGCGGAGGCTTCGGAGGCTCGTTTCGAGGCGGTCCGTTGAAGATAGGGAGGAATGACAGGTGAGAACTTTCTCGACTCCCAATACTGTTGTGACGTCCTCGAGACCGTCGCATCATGTTTCGTGTCCCAAGAGACGCATCGTGTGCATCATAGCCAGCAGATCGTCGCTTACCCGCGGCCCAAGTCAAATGTTCCAATTGCCGAACTTTCACATCGTCAATGTGCTCCAGTAAGGTGTGCACATTGTTCTTGCCAGGGAAAGCTGTGTTGTTCCCGGTTGAAAGATACTGGATGTTTGCCTTTGAGATCCCGCTTTGAGACCTGTCTCGGATCTGAGCGAAACCCCATGCTAATGCAAGTGTAGAATCGATGAGGAGCCTCAGTTCTCCACATCGATGTTCTTACCCTCCTCTTCTCCCGAAGTATCGCCTACAGACCAGAAGCAATCCAGCAGATCTGCACAGTATCGAGGAGGCGTCATGGGAGCTGGCGACTCGTTATCACCAACATCAATTCCTCCGCAAAACAAGGGTTCGATAGCTCCCTGGGAAGATCCTTCATCACTAGACTCTATAGCTCCTTGGGACACCGACCCTGCCCCCTCGAGAGCCAAACAGGCTCTTAGGAACAACTCTTTTTATCACGACACCCCGGGTCAGGCCTCACCTCCCTGCGACGCCGACAGAACTCCTCGGGCGAACACTGCTGACTTCTCGGACAATAAGCTGTGCGATCAAGATGTCAGAAGACCTTCTGTAGCAAGTGCAAACACAGTCAGCAGTCAAGGTTCTGGATCGAAGATCAGTTCGGGTGGGAAGTTTCCAAAAAGTCTCAAAGGCATCTTCGGTGAAGACCCTAGTGGTTCGAGGGAGGCATCAGCCACAAACGTGGCTACACAGAACAACTCCAAAGCTAGAAAGGGAAGTGACAGCATAGATATACCATCAAGACCACACACCCCTGTTCCCCCAGCCGATGTGACTCCGTGGGCATATCAGTATTTTGAAGATGTCAGCAATTATGGCGACGCCCCAGTGAGGTCTAATCCCATTGGGCAGGAGCCTGGAGAGGCGAATAACAATGCTCCTGCCTCGAAAGATCACCACCCTCGCGGTCTCTTGCATCGGCACACAAGGAGCAAGGAGGAGCCTCCACGGAGTCACCCCATGCCTCCCACCTCCCACCCTGTGCGCCCTTCTACCAGTCGAGAATTATCCACCACCAATCCGCCTTTCGGGAGGAGTAGCACATTCACATCGACACCGGCAAGCTCTTCGACCACTTTACATAGTGTGAGAAATTCCAGCCCAAGCCGCGCAATGACTGACCGGGATTTCTCGGAACGCAAAGCTCCAACTGCGAAGCCGGAGAAGAAAGGTCTGCGAAGCCTGTTCACTCGGCACAAACACCACGAAAAAGACCTTGCCAAAACATCTACCGACTCGGAAAGATCGCTACAAGAACCAGTAGGCAAGAATAAACCTTTGCATGCCGAGCCACCATCCGACAAGCGAGGCCGTGAAACGAGTATGGCTTCGACTGACAGTAGCGCCACGATCAAACCAACAGAGACCATGGAAGGTTTGGATAAGCGGTTTACCAACACATCCAAAACGTCGCATAGATTCCCTCGCATACATCCGAAGCGAGGAATGAGCTATGAAGGACATTCGGGGGAAAGGGCTCGCCAGGGTTCGCAAGCACAACAACAGCCGGTCGGCATATTTAGTCTAGATACTGACCTAGACGACATGTCGGGCATCATCAGTCAGCCAAAGCCAACATCTCCGGGGCCAGCAGCTGCCGAGATGTTTGCTGGCCCTACGCCTAGAGATGGTCACGGGTCAATGCAGGATCCCGCCGCTCCAGCTTGGGATGCGCCTGACAGCTGGGCTGTCAAGAAGCATGACGAAGACATTCTCGGTGCGTTGCCAGAAGTCGATGAAAATGGCCTACCCGCAATCGAAGAAAACGATGGCAAGTCCTACTGTATGCGGGTCTTCAGGACTGATTCGACGTTTGCTACTATCTCAACCTCGATCAATGCCACTGTGGCGGACATTCTTAGTATGCTGGCCAAGAAGTCTGTTCTACAAGATACTATAGAAAACTATCACCTTGTCCTACGGAAGCATGATCTGTCGCGACAGCTGCAGAACGGGGAAAGGCCAGTGGCCATGCAGAAGAAGATGCTCGAACAGGCTGGTTACGAAAGTAGCGATCGCATAGAAGAAGTTGGCCGCGAGGACAACAGCTATCTCTGCCGTTTTACGTTTACTCATCGTAAATTGACTGGATACGGCAGTGCACTAGACAAAGATCCTGGGTTCAGCAAGATGCAGAAATTCAGCCATGTAGACTTGCAAGGTCTTTCCCTCGTTACCATACCAATCACCTTGTACAAGAAGGCGAGCGAGATCATCTCCATCAATCTATCCCGCAACCTGGCGCTAGATGTTCCGCGGGACTTTATTCAAGCCTGTATCAACCTTCGCGAGATCAAATTTAGTGGTAATGAGGCATGGAGGCTACCGGCCAGTCTCAGTTGGGCCAGCCGCTTGACAGTGCTGGACATCTCGAACAATCGGCTCGAGCAGCTGAAAAGCGCGGAACTTGACAGGCTATCAAGTTTGGTAAGCATCAAGATGGCCAACAACAAATTGTCTGAGCTACCGGCATACTTTGCGAACTTCCGCCATCTAAGAAGCTTGCTTATGTCTTCCAACAACTTCACCGGATTTCCGGGACTCATATGCGGGATGAAGTCTCTGGTTGATCTAGACATCAGCTTCAATAAGATATCAGCCTTGACTAACATTGGTCAAATCACGACCCTTGAGCGGTTGTGGGTGACCAACAATGATCTGAAGGGGCCTCTCAATGAAACTTTCAAGAACATGATCAACTTAAAAGAGATCGATGCTCGTTTCAACGGCATCACGAACATTGATAATGCCACACTTTTGCCTAACCTTGAGACGCTTCTTGTTGGTCATAATGGCATTTCGACTTTCGCTGGTTCGTTCCCAAAATTGCGGAGTCTTGTGATGGACCACTGTCCTGTTACTTCGTTCGACATTGATAGTCCTATGCCAACACTCATTTCGATCAACCTCGCATCCGCGAAGCTTCCGTCGTTCAAAGATAGTATGTTTGAGAACATGCCCAACCTACAAAAACTTAACCTCGACAAAAACCATTTCATAAATATGCCATTGCAGATCGGCCGCCTGTCGAAGCTAGAGCACTTCAGTATCGCAAAGAATCCTTTGAACACAATTCCCCCATCGATTGGAAATCTCACTGAGCTCAGGTTTCTAAACCTCCGAGAATGCAACCTGAAGAGCCTACCTTCAGAGATATGGTATTGTCTCAAGCTGGAGACGTTGAATGTCTCGTCCAACGTGCTCGAGAGCTTCCCCAAAATGGGCACTGCTCCACCTCAAGCAAATGCACATATCACACCAGTCACAACGCCTGGCCTGTCATCGTCACCTAGCTACGAAGAGCTTGGGAAGCTCGAAGATTTTGGCCATCGTAGGCCTAGTCAAGCTTCAGGCATGCTCAGTATTGGGAGTTCACCTGCTAGCTCTCAGCGAAAAGGCTCCACTGTCTCGGGATACGTGCAGGCTGGGAGGAAAGCATCCGTCGTCTCCAAGACGGCTACAGACGGGACAATGACTCCTGTCACTCGGAAAGATTCGAACATCTCGCAAAGCAAGTTCTCAAACACATTTGCTGGGTCCTTGAAGTATCTTCATCTGGCAGACAATCGATTAGAGGACGACATTTTCCGAGAACTCTACATGCTTCCAGAACTTCGCTTGTTAAACTTGTCCTACAACGAGCTTACGGACCTTCCGCAAGGCGTTCTTCGACGGTTTGCAAATTTAACAGAGCTATATCTTTCTGGAAATGAGCTCACGACCCTGCCGTCCGACGATCTAGAAGAAGGCAGCAATCTCAAAATCCTACATCTCAACGCCAATAAATTTCAGGTCCTGCCTGCCGAACTCTGTAAAGTCCACAAACTTACCATACTTGATCTCGGCAGTAATTTTCTGAAGTATAATGTCTCTAATTGGCCCTATGACTGGAATTGGAATTACAACCGCAATCTGAAGTATCTCAACTTTTCAGGAAACAAGCGTTTAGAGATCAAACCAGCCAGTTCTCATCAGAGCACCACCGCTCAGAACGGAGTTGACCTGACAAGCTTCTCTTCATTGCATTATCTTCGTGTGCTCGGTCTGATGGATGTGACACTGACAATTCCCACCACACCAGAGCCGACCGAAGACCGTCGAGTCAGGTTGTCTGCCTCGCTTGCTGGTCAGATCAGTTATGGTGTGGCAGATACCATTGGCCGCCACGAGCATCTTTCCATCCTTGATATGGTGATACCGCGCTTCCGAGGCCGAGAAGAAGAAACGCTTGTCGGCCTGTTCGATGGTCAACCATTGTCGAGCGGAGGCTCGAAAATAGCAAAATACCTGCATGAATCGTTCCGAGAGATGTTCATAGAAGAGCTGTTAAGATTGTCTGATGATTACACTGGCACTCTGGGTGCTCTCAGGAGGACATTCCTATCTCTGAACAGGAACATGGCTTCTGCTGCCATCCAAACAATTGATGCTCGCGAAAACCGTGCTTTACGTGGCGCACGATCATCTAGTGTTTCACAGGTGTTGAGTCAGGACGACCTCAATTCCGGAGGCGTGGCTACGGTGCTCTATCTTCATCAAACAGAGTTGTTCGTTGCCAATGTTGGAGACGCGCAAGCGATGCTCATTCAGAACAACGCCCAATACAAGTTCCTGACTACCAAGCACGACCCTGCCTATCCTCGTGAAAGAGAACGCATCCGGAATGCCGGTGGTTATGTGTCACGGCAAGGCAAGCTCAATGACGTCCTTGAGGTTTCCCGAGCCTTTGGGTATTTCCAACTTATGCCGTCAGTGATTGCGGCTCCTCATACGTTACAGGTCACATTGAGTGATAGCGATGAAATGATCGTTCTTGCATCAAAGGAGTTCTGGGAGTTCGTGACGCCTGATCTGGCAGTCGATGTTGCTCGAGCTGAGAAAGCAGACGTAATGCTTGCGGCACAGAAGTTGAGAGATCTGGCAATGGCATATGGTGCCAATAACAAGATCATGGTGATGGCCATGGGCATTAGCGACCTACGGAAGCGCAACAACAGCCGTCTTCGGGGCACCAGTCTGTCCATGCAACCTTCTTACGGCCAGGAGGATCAACTTTTCCCTTCCAGAATCCGCAGAAGGAATCGTGAAGGTGTTGGCGATTCCCGCCTGGCAAGGCTGGAAGAGGTGGAACCTCCTACCGGCGAAGTGGCCATTGTATTCACCGACATCAAGAATTCCACTGCGCTCTGGGAGATTCTGCCCTCTGCGATGAGATCGGCTATTCAGATGCACAATGAGCTCATGAGACGACAACTACGCCTGATTGGTGGTTACGAAGTTAAAACTGAAGGAGATGCTTTCATGGTGTCTTTCCCGACCTGTACATCGGCGTTACTGTGGTGTTTTTCTTGTCAAAGCCACCTATTGGATTTGGCCTGGCCAACCGAGATTATTGACACGGTCCACTGCCAGGAGAAGTACGATGCGGACGGGAATATGATCTACCGCGGTCTATCGGTTCGGATGGGTATACATTGGGGCAAGCCCGTGTGTGAGCAGGATCCAATCACACGACGTATGGACTATTTTGGCCCCATGGTCAATCGAGCTGCTCGTATATCTGCTGTTGCGGACGGCGGCCAAATATCTGTCTCCAGCGATTTCATTGGAGAGATCCAGCGAACCCTTGAAGCATATGCCGATGAAAGATCGAGTTCTACCGGTTCGGACGACACGATCAACGAGGATGCAATGGGTAACGAGATTCGTCGAGAGCTTCGACAACTCAGCAGCCAAGGATTCGAAGTCAAGGATCTGGGTGAGAAGAAATTGAAGGGTCTCGAGAATCCTGAATACGTCTTCTTGATGTATCCGCACTCGCTGGCTGGTCGATTGGCTGTGCCGCCTGGTTCGGATAAATCTACCGAAGCTGGGCAGGGTAACGAGCCAGGTACTTTGGGCAAGAATTCAGAGCTCAACATTAACCCAGACTCTGTATGGCAGTTATGGGATCTGGCATTAAGGTTGGAAATGCTGTGCTCAGCCCTCGAGAGTCCGGAAAAAGCACAAGGTTTGAACAAGCCAGAGTTGAGTCTCCTAAATCGCATGAAGAACCAAGGTGGTGAGATCAGCGACGCATTCATGATGAATCTCCTGGATCATCAGGTCACGCGAATCGAGGTGAGCATCGATTTCTTACCATGATACCATATTTATGCTGACCACAACCCACTAGACATGCACAACTACCCTCCAGATCCGACACATGACCAAGCCCCTAAAGGGAGGCGACACGCTCTACGACCACGCGCGACCCATCGCCCAAGTCATGATAGACATCAGCAAGGCGCTGAAGGAGTTTGCTGACTTTAAAAAGGAGAATCCGGATTACATTTCCATGAAGGAAGATCTCAGAACCCTGAGGGAACACATGAAAACTTTGGAGGAGAGTGGAGTGCTTGGGTAGCTTTAACGCCGAAGAGCCTTGCACAGATGGCGTGAATACCTACTTACCTACTCACATACATACACGGGGAATGGACGATGGGGGCATACAGGCGCCATTTCTTATCCCTTGGGAACATGGATTGGGTGGGAGAGAGGGAGAGAGAGAGGCCGATCGTGTTGGGTTTTTGGTTCGCCTCTGTTTCTTCTTGTCTCTTTTCTTTTGACATTGCTTTGCGTGCGTTCTAGCGAGTCTGCATAGGCCTGGCGTTTTTTTCTCTCTATTTTCTTTGTGGTGGTGGGATTCCTTCCCAGTGCTAAAACAAGTGGTCGATCACGACACATGTTACATATTTAGCTTTGGTGGGCTTTGGAGGTGGAATGTTCATCACGGCGACCAAAATACGGGACACCTTTTTTCCTTCTTCTTTTCTTTGTTACGATATTGGTTCGCTTTCCCAGTCGGTCAGGTTTCCTGCTGGGGATGAGATCGGGGACGGGGAGATTCTTTCTTCATGATGGGGGGAAATATGGGAGAAGTCGAATGCGATGATGGGGCCCGATAGATGCGATGGACATATTCAATCTCAAAGCTAAACTTACCTGCCTACCTACCTACCTACCTACTTACATGATGGGCCACTAAGAAAAATGGAGAGTTCTCTCGAGCTTGAAAAAGAAAAGGATAAAAACCCTCCAGTTAGAGGCGTTGCGTTGCATTGCGTTGCGGAAGCAAGGGAATGAAAATCGTCCAATCAGTTTTTCCCCCTTCCCTTACTTATCAGATCGAGGTTTCAAAAGTTGAGATGCCAAAGGATGCTGCTCTGAAGATGTAAAAACGGAAATCAGATCCCACGCAGGCTGTCTTCACGGTAGTTATTCGGAGTACTCTGGACCGGGGATCGGTTTTACCCACCTTTTCGCTGACGACCCAGTAAATATGTAATCTACCGACTACCGACTACCGACTAACCTACCGGCCTGCCCACCTACCCCCTAACACGCCTCTAAAACCACCCCCTTTCCTGTGAAGGCACGACTCCCTTGACGATAGACGATAGACAGGGTAAAGTAACAGACAGATCAACGAAAATGTTGGCGTCGTGTCTTGTTGAATCATGAATGAATGAATCAATGAATGTCCTTCCCATTCCCCTCTCAGAATGAGTGGGGCATCAGCAATGCATGTTCCAAGTGTAAGTTAACTGAGTAAAATACGGTTGAGCAGCGATGCCAGCAATCACAGGAGCGGGACTAGATAGTTGACAGATCAAACTAATGTGTTATTCCATACTTCGGTAGGTAGGTTAGGACGCGGACGAAAAACTCGGCCAGCATCAAAGAAGCGCTCTCTACTCCACAATTGATCACCAAGACACAGCTGTGTCGGTGAAGCCGACCGACGCCTAAAGGTAGAGAAGTCCCCAAGCTGTGCCCTTTTCAACCCCGCCCCCATCATCGCTCCCGTGCATCCCATGCCGGGAAAAAAAGAAACCATGCCTCAATAAATCGGCCTCCCTTCGTCCCATTTCCTACTACTGCCCTGTACTAGCTCTCCGCCTTCGGCATGATTCTGCTGCTGTTCCTCCTCTCCCGCCTCCCTGATCAAGCCTCCACTCCTTCTCCCCCCCTCTAACCCCCTAACCTGGAAATCCACCGGCCCAATCCACTCCCAAACCCGACTCCATTCGCCGGTCCTCTCGCCCTCGCGGTTCCCAGCCCTCACATTCGAATTCTGCTCCACCACCCGCTTGACGCCGGCCCAGATCCGTTCTCTCTCCTCCTTGCTAAACGTGCTCCTCAACACATCATCCCTCAACTGGCCGACGCTGATGAAGCCCTCGCTGACTCTGCCGTCAGCAACCAGCGCGGCCTGCGTTGCGAGGCGGTCCAGGGTCGTGTTGACGAGGGTGGGGATTTGTGCGGTGGCGGAGCGGTAGGTGGTGACTTTGTGGCGGGCGTAGATGCTACTGAGGATGACGACGGCTAGAACTGAAAGAGGGAGTCGATTTCGGGATAGAGTGCGGAGGACGGAGAGCCGGATGGCGCAGCCGAGGGGGAAGCGGGCGAGGGAGCTGCTGGAGAGGAGGATAGAGCCAGATCTGTTGAGTGGGGGAGGGGGAGGCTGAGGTCAGTAGGGATCAGTGAATTGGTTTTTTTTTTGGTTATTGTCATGGTAAATTACATAGGAGGGTGAGCTTCGCAGAAGTGGAGACTTGCTGTGGAGAGTGGAGAAGAGAACCAAAAAAGGTCAAACTTACCCATCTCGAATGACCTCAACTTCTTCTCGTCCAGTAATCTCCCCGAGCGCCCCCTGCCAGAGATCGTTGAATTCAGCATCCGACATGCCCTTGCGCCTCATCTTGCCCACTTCCTCCCTCAGCGCCTCTTCTGAAATCTCCAACTTAGGCTTGCTGGCTCTCACGATTGTCTGGCCTTCCCCACTGTCCTCCGTACTCTGTAGATTCTTGATATCCTCTCCACATTCGAAAGCTGCCCTGCGCTCTCTCAGCTCTTCCACAGCTCTGTCAGCCACCATTTTTACCCTACGGACTTTCTCACCATCAGGTTCACAGGTGGGTGGCAGCGGAATCAAGCCTCCCAGGCTCAGCGGATGTGGCTTCAGCACAAAATCATGCTCACATTTGATCTCCATGCTGGGGTAGCAGAAGGCATGTTGAGGGCATGGCTCGCAGGCAGGCTGTAGAGTATCTTTGACCCAAGTAGGAATGTTGGTGTTGTAGTTCGAGAGCGACCAATCGGGTTGACCGACACCACAATAGCCGATATCGATCTTTTCTTTGCGGTACCATGCGCCTATTGATCCTAGCAGCGTGAGAAGGACACCCCAAGTGGCAGATTTGGTGGCTGTGCTGGCTGGCTGTCTTGCTCGACGAGTTAGAGTAGATTGACGGGCTGGAATGAGTTGACTACCCGAGTAGCCCTGGGCTGCTCGGTCGCGAACGAGCTCCAATTGCTCTTCCGGTGTGAATTCTTCGGTCGGTTCTATTTCTTCCTGACGCTCAGCTTTGATACGTGAGACTGGGAACTCGAACGTGCTGCGAGATGGAGCGGTAATGCCATCTTCCTGTTCTGCAGGACGCTCATTCGGAGATGTGGTTTTCCGTCGTGCGCTGCTCGATTTCCTCCGGTCCTCTTTGACGTTACCCAGGCTTTTACGAGACCGGCTTGACGATGCTGATATTCTTCGATTGTCAGCAGATGGGGAACTGCCTGACTGGAAGGGATTGTCATATGTAAATGGACTTTCACCATTGGCCCTGCGCTCCGATTTGACCGGTAGATCAGGCTCATCGATATGGACATGAGGGGCTAACACGATTGTAGGAGCTTCGCTCTTCCTAGTTTTCCTCGCAGATGGCCTGATCTTCTCCGTATCTGTGTCCGTATCCGAGACTCTTGGATGTTTAACGGTGTTCTTTCTTCCACCTGGTGTCGGAGCCCTTCTTGCGGTGGTAGGTGGAGGAGACGACTCTTCTTCTTTGGCGGCAGCCGCTGCCGGCGTCTTTGCTGGCACAGGTGGTGGTGGCATTTCGTCCTCATCTTCTCCGTCAACCGTGCTCGATTCCTGACTGCTCGGCATGTCGGTAATGCCTTTACTTGTGCGCTTGGTGTGTGCTCTAGCATTGAGGATCTTGCGCGAATGGGGTAGAACATGGTCTTCAACGAGCTGGATCAGCTGAGGTTTCTTTGCGGAGGAGGGATAGGTGATGTCGTGCGATACAAGAATGGATCGCAGTTTCGGAACAGTCAAGGACGATAACGCAAACCCTGGCTGGAGGTAGGCCAATTCGTCATCTGAGGTGGCCATCGTGCTGAGCTGAGGGCTGACGGATTGCTATGACGCGGGAGCTGGATGGCAGAGTATGGTGGACAGAGGATGAACAATTTCTGGTCGCCGAACTACTCCAATTCTGGGAAACGCCTAGTCACCTGGCTTGAGCCAACAGGAATGGACACAAAGAAGACCAAATTCTTGTTCATGACGAGCTCTTACAGAGGCCACATGAAATAACATAAATAATGTAAATAATGCCGCTGGAGATGAAAACACGGCACGGTCACTAGCTACTCAATCAAGGCAGAAGCCACAAGAAGCCGCGAGCCGAGGCCGCTAGTAGTGGCTGATGCATACTTAAGTTTTAACTGAATTAAATTACTTACTACGTAGAACACCACGGGAAACATGTTATTTTACAAGGACTGTGAGTAGGTCAGATAGATGCTAGTTGTAACAGTCTACAGAGATTTTCTTCCTCTTTAATAATTCTACGTGGTGACTTAGCTCCCCACGTTGCAAATACACATTGTCAGTCAAGTGGAGACATTTATTCTTTGCGGAAGAGGTCTGTTTTCAAGTAGAGATTTTGAGTTTGCCACACCCAAGAATATCTATTTGATATTGTGTCTGTATAAAATGCTCTGTACCGAACCCCAAAGCTAAATGTGAGAGTGATCTTGTGTATAAGGTTTTGAATTGACCACTTTAATGTGAGGCTTCGACCTAGCTGGGCGAATATGTGAAAGTGTTGGACCAAAAGGACTGTAAACTGGCTCATGTCTGACAGAAGGTGCTACTGAACAGCGTCAAGCGAATCGACAGCATCACGTCACAAACTCAGTGTAGAATTGTCTTCTGAGTGAATCAGTTCCAGAGCCTCTCGCACAGTCCAACTGTCAGGGGGATGGGCAAGATCTTAAGACTAGGGACGGTATGCTGAATACGGTGTCATATCGGGCCGAAGCTTGGCGCCAAAATTTACGGGAGTTCTCAGATCCCCTTCCTCTCCCCCCCTACTTCATTCCCCTATTTCTCTACCAATACTCACTCAAATTTAGGGAATAATGAGTTCTGAACAGGGAAATAGACGGTGCGTCTGCCGAAAGTCTTATTCGATAGATCCTCCTTCTCCTGCGGCCCCACGAACGCTAAAAACGATGCTTGATACGCCGCGCCGCGCGCGCCTCCTCGCCGATGCACGCCACACAGCTGGCAAACTACCTCGTACAGAGCTATTTAAGATACATAATATATCTGAAACAACTAGCTATCGAATCATCAAAGAAGGAACTGTGCGCCGCAGTCAGAAAGTCCATAATCGAGGTCGAAAGCAAGTACTTGCTCAATATGAGTGTGAAGCAATTGAGGCAGTAGAAGATGCCAATTTTGGCTTTGCTTCTTCTAGTCATTTCAAGGTGGCAAAGACTATTGGTATAGCTAATGGCTCTGAACGTGCTATTCAAAGAAATATGAAGGA